>NW_027662016.1:600000-769000 GCF_963422515.1 Blennius ocellaris | reverse complement strand
GCCTTTAGCTCCTCACCTTTTTAACCTTCAGCTCCTCACCTTCTTGCGCCTTCAGCTCCTCATCATTTTAGCCTTCAGCTCCTCACCTTCTTGCGCCTTCAGCTCCTCATCATTTTAGCCTTCAGCTCCTCACCTTCTTGCGCTTTCAGCTCCTCACCTTTTTAGCCTTCTACTCCTCACCTTGTTGGGCCTTCAGCTCCTCACCTTCTTGAGCCTTCAGCTCCTCACCTTCTTGAGCCTTCAGCTCCTCACCTTCTTGAGCCTTCAGCTCCTCATCTTCTTGAGCCTTCAGCTCCTCACCTTTTTAGCCTTCAGGTCCTCACCTTCTTGAGCCTTCACCTCCTTACCTTTTTGAGCCTTCAGCCCCTCACCTTCTTGAGCCTTCAGCTCCTCACCTTCTTGAGCCTTCAGCTCCTCACCTTCTTGCGCCTTCAGCTCCTCACCTTTTTAGCCTTCAGCTCCTCACCTTCTTGACCCTTCAGCTCCTCACCTTCTTGCGCCTTCAGCTCCTCACCTTCTTGAGCCTTCAGCTCCTCACCTTCTTGAGCCTTCAGCTCCTCACCTTCTTGAGCCTTCAGCTCCTCCACTTCTTGAGCCTTCAGCTCCTCACCTTCTTGAGCCTTCAGCTCCTCACCTTCTTGCGCCTTCAGCTCCTCACCTTTTAAGCCTTCTACTCCTCACCTTCTTGAGCCTTCAGCTCCTCACCTTCTTGAGCCTTCAGCTCCTCACCTTCTTGAGCCTTAAGCTCCCCACCTTCTTGAGCCTTCAGCTCCTCACCTTTTTAGCCTTCAGCTCCTCACCTTCTTGAGCCTTCAGCTCCTTACCTTTTTGAGCCTTCAGCCCCTCACCTTCTTGAGCCTTCAGCCCCTCACCTTCTTGAGCCTTCAGCTCCTCACCTTCTTGAGCCTTCAGCTCCTCACCTTCTTGAGCCTTCAGCTCCTCACCTTTTTAGCCTTCAGCTCCTCAACTTCTTGATCCTTCAGCTCTTCACCTTTTTAGCCTTCAGCTCCTCACCTTCAGCTCCTCACCTTCTTGAGCCATCAGCTCCTCACCTTCTTTAGCCTTCAGCTCCTCACCTTCTTGAGCCTTCAGCTCCTCACCTTTTTAGCCTTCAGCTCCTCACCTTCTTGACCCTTCAGCTCCTCACCTTCTTGACCCATCAGCTCCTCACCTTCTTGAGCCTTCAGCTCCTCACCTTCAGCTCCTCACCTTCTTGAGCCTTCAGCTCCTCACCTTTTTAGCCTTCAGCTCCTCACCTTCTTGAGCCTTCAGCTCCTCACCTTCTTGAGCCTTCAGCTCCTCACCTTCTTGCGCCTTCAGCTCCTCACCATTTTGGCCTTCAGCTCCTCACCTTCTTGAGCCTTCAGCTCCTCACCTTCTTGAGCCTTCAGCTCCTCACCTTCTTGCGCCTTCAGCTCCTCACCTTCTTGAGCCTTCAGCTCCTCACCTTTTTAGCCTTCAGCTCCTCAACTTCTTGATCCTTCAGCTCCTCACCTTTTTAGCCTTCAGCTCCTCACCTTCTTGCGCCTTCAGCTCCTCACCTTTTTAGCCTTCAGCTCCTCACCTTTTTGAGCCTTCAGCTCCTCACCTTCAGCTCCTCACCTTCTTGAGCCTTCAGCTCCTCACCTTCTTGAGCCTTCAGCTCCTCACCTTCAGCTCCTCACCTTCTTGAGCCTTCAGCTCCTCACCTTCTTGACCCATCAGCTCCTCACCTTCTTGAGCATTCAGCTCCTCACCTTCTTTAGCCTTCAGCTCCTCACCTTCTTGAGCCTTCAGCTCCTCACCTTCTTGCGCCTTCAGCTCCTCACCTTCTTGCGCCTTCAGCTCCTCACCATTTTAGCCTTCAGCTCCTCACCTTCAGCTCCTCACCTTCTTGAGCCTTCAGCTCCTCACCTTTTTAGCCTTCAGCTCCTCACCTTCTTGAGCCTTCAGCTCCTCACCTTCTTGAGCCTTCAGCTCCTCACCTTCTTGCGCCTTCAGCTCCTCACCATTTTGGCCTTCAGCTCCTCACCTTCTTGAGCCTTCAGCTCCTCACCTTCTTGAGCCTTCAGCTCCTCACCTTCTTGCGCCTTCAGCTCCTCACCTTCTTGAGCCTTCAGCTCCTCACCTTTTTAGCCTTCAGCTCCTCAACTTCTTGATCCTTCAGCTCCTCACCTTTTTAGCCTTCAGCTCCTCACCTTCTTGCGCCTTCAGCTCCTCACCTTTTTGAGCCTTCAGCTCCTTACCTTTTTACACTTCAGCTCCTCACCTTCTTGACCCTTCAGCTCCTCACCTTCTTGAGCCTTCAGCTCCTCACCTTCTTGAGCCTTCAGCTCCTCACCTTCTTGAGCCTTCAGCTCCCCACCTTCTTGAGCCTTCAGCTCCCCACCTTCTTGAGCCTTCAGCTCCTCACCTTTTTAGCCTTCAGGTCCTCACCTTCGTGAGCCTTCACCTCCTTACCTTTTTGAGCCTTCAGCCCCTCACCTTCTTGAGCCTTCAGCTCCTCACCTTCTTGAGCCTTCAGCTCCTCACCTTCTTGCGCCTTCAGCTCCTCACCTTTTTAGCCTTCAGCTCCTCACCTTCTTGACCCTTCAGCTCCTCACCTTCTTGCGCCTTCAGCTCCTCACCTTCTTGAGCCTTCAGCTCCTCACCTTCTTGAGCCTTCAGCTCCTCACCTTCTTGAGCCTTCAGCTCCTCACCTTCTTTAGCCTTCAGCTCCTCACCTTCTTGAGCCTTCAGCTCCTCACCTTCTTGCGCCTTCAGCTCCTCATCATTTTAGCCTTCAGCTCCTCACCTTCTTTAGCCTTCAGCTCCTCACCTTCTTGAGCCTTCAGCTCCTCCACTTCTTGAGCCTTCAGCTCCTCACCTTCTTGAGCCTTCAGCTCCTCACCTTCTTGCGCCTTCAGCTCCTCACCTTTTAAGCCTTCTACTCCTCACCTTCTTGCGCCTTCAGCTCCTCACCATTTTGGCCTTCAGCTCCTCACCTTCTTGAGCCTTCAGCTCCTCACCTTCTTGAGCCTTCAGCTCCTCACCTTCTTGCGCCTTCAGCTCCTCACCTTCTTGAGCCTTCAGCTCCTCACCTTTTTAGCCTTCAGCTCCTCAACTTCTTGATCCTTCAGCTCCTCACCTTCTTGCGCCTTCAGCTCCTCACCTTTTTAGCCTTCAGCTCCTCAACTTCTTGATCCTTCAGCTCTTCACCTTTTTAGCCTTCAGCTCCTCACCTTCAGCTCCTCACCTTCTTGAGCCATCAGCTCCTCACCTTCTTTAGCCTTCAGCTCATCACCTTCTTGAGCCTTCAGCTCCTCACCTTTTTAGCCTTCAGCTCCTCACCTTCTTGACCCTTCAGCTCCTCACCTTCTTGACCCATCAGCTCCTCACCTTCTTGAGCCTTCAGCTCCTCACCTTCAGCTCCTCATCTTCTTGAGCCTTCAGCTCCTCACCTTTTTAGCCTTCAGCTCCTCACCTTCTTGAGCCTTCAGCTCCTCACCTTCTTGAGCCTTCAGCTCCTCACCTTCTTGCGCCTTCAGCTCCTCACCTTCTTGCGCCTTCAGCTCCTCACCTTCTTGAGCCTTCAGCTCCTCACCTTCTTGCGCCTTCAGCTCCTCACCTTCTTGAGCCTTCAGCTCCTCACCTTTTTAGCCTTCAGCTCCTCAACTTCTTGATCCTTCAGCTCCTCACCTTTTTAGCCTTCAGCTCCTCACCTTCTTGCGCCTTCAGCTCCTCACCTTTTTAGCCTTCAGCTCCTCACCTTTTTGAGCCTTCAGCTCCTCACCTTCAGCTCCTCACCTTCTTGAGCCTTCAGCTCCTCACCTTCTTGAGCCTTCAGCTCCTCACCTTCAGCTCCTCACCTTCTTGAGCCTTCAGCTCCTCACCTTCTTGACCCATCAGCTCCTCACCTTCTTGAGCATTCAGCTCCTCACCTTCTTTAGCCTTCAGCTCCTCACCTTCTTGAGCCTTCAGCTCCTCACCTTCTTGCGCCTTCAGCTCCTCACCATTTTAGCCTTCAGCTCCTCACCTTCAGCTCCTCACCTTCTTGAGCCTTCAGCTCCTCACCTTTTTAGCCTTCAGCTCCTCACCTTCTTGAGCCTTCAGCTCCTCACCTTCTTGAGCCTTCAGCTCCTCACCTTCTTGCGCCTTCAGCTCCTCACCATTTTGGCCTTCAGCTCCTCACCTTCTTGAGCCTTCAGCTCCTCACCTTCTTGAGCCTTCAGCTCCTCACCTTCTTGCGCCTTCAGCTCCTCACCTTCTTGAGCCTTCAGCTCCTCACCTTTTTAGCCTTCAGCTCCTCAACTTCTTGATCCTTCAGCTCCTCACCTTTTTAGCCTTCAGCTCCTCACCTTCTTGCGCCTTCAGCTCCTCACCTTTTTAGCCTTCAGCTCCTCACCTTTTTGAGCCTTCAGCTCCTCACCTTCAGCTCCTCACCTTCTTGAGCCTTCAGCTCCTCACCTTCTTGAGCCTTCAGCTCCTCACCTTCAGCTCCTCACCTTCTTGAGCCTTCAGCTCCTCACCTTCTTGACCCATCAGCTCCTCACCTTCTTGAGCATTCAGCTCCTCACCTTCTTTAGCCTTCAGCTCCTCACCTTCTTGAGCCTTCAGCTCCTCACCTTCTTGCGCCTTCAGCTCCTCACCATTTTAGCCTTCAGCTCCTCACCTTCTTGACCCTTCAGCTCCTCACCTTCTTGAGCCTTCAGCTCCTCACCTTCTTGCACCTTCAGCTCCTCACCATTTTAGCCTTCAGCTCCTCACCTTTTTAGCCTTCAGCTCCTCACCGTCTTGCGCCTTCAGCTCCTCACCATTTTAGCCTTCAGCTCCTCACCTTCTTGAGCCTTCAGCTCCTCACCTTCTTGAGCCTTCAGCTCCTCACCTTCTTGAGCCTTCAGCTCCTCACCTTCTTGAGCCTTCAGCTCCTCACCTTCTTGCGCCTTCAGCTCCTCACCATTTTAGCCTTCAGCTCCTCACCTTCTTGACCCTTCAGCTCCTCACCTTCTTGAGCCTTCAGCTCCTCACCTTCTTGCACCTTCAGCTCCTCACCATTTTAGCCTTCAGCTCCTCACCTTTTTAGCCTTCAGCTCCTCACCGTCTTGCGCCTTCAGCTCCTCACCGTCTTGCGCCTTCAGCTCCTCACATTTTAGCCTTCAGCTCCTCACCTTCTTGAGCCTTCAGCTCCTCACCTTCTTGAGCCTTCAGCTCCTCACCTTCTTGAGCCTTCAGCTCCTCACCTTCTTGAGCCTTCAGCTCCTCACCTTCTTGAGCCTTCAGCTCCTCACCTTCAGCTCCTCACCTTCTTGACCCTACAGCTCCTCACCTTCTTGAGCCTTCAGCTCCTCACCTTCTTAAGCCTTCAGCTCCTCACCTTCTTGACCCTTCAGCTCCTCACCTTCTTGACCCTTCAGCTCCTCACCTTTTTAGCCTTCAGCTCCTCACCTTCTTGAGCCTTTAGCTCCTCACCTTCTTGAGCCTTTAGCTCCTCACCTTCTTGAGCCTTCAGCTCCTTACCTTTTTAGCCTTCAGCTCCTCAACTTCTTGATCCTTCAGCTCTTCACCTTTTTGAGCCTTGAGCTCCTCACCTTCTTGCGCCTTCAGCTCCTCACCTTCTTAAGCCTTCAGCTCCTCACCTTTTTAGCCTTCAGCTCCTCAACTTCTTGATCCTTCAGCTCCTCACCTTTTTAGCCTTCAGCTCCTCACCTTCTTGACCCTTCAGCTCCTCACCTTCTTGACCCTTCAGCTCCTCACCTTCTTGAGCCTTCAGCTCCCCACCTTCTTGAGCCTTCAGCTCCTCACCTATTTAGCCTTCAGCTCCTCACCTTCTTGCACCTTCAGCTCCTCACCATTTTAGCCTTCAGCTCCTCACCTTTTTAGCCTTCAGCTCCTCACCTTCTTGACCCATCAGCTCCTCACCTTCTTGAGCCTTCAGCGCCTCACCTTCTTGACCCATCAGCTCCTCACCTTCTTGAGCCTTCAGCTCCTCACCATTTTAGCCTTCAGCTCCTCACCTTCTTGAGCCATCAGCTCCTCACCTTCTTGAGCCTTCAGCTCCTCACCTTCTTGAGCCTTCAGCTCCTCACCTTCTTGAGCCTTTAGTGCCTCACCTTCTTGCGCCTTCAGCTCCTCACCATTTTAGCCTTCAGCTCCTCACCTTTTTAGCCTTCAGCTCCTCACCTTCTTGAGCCTTCAGCTCCTCACCTTCTTGAGCCTTCAGCTCCTCACCTTCTTGAGCCTTCAGCTCCTCACCTTCTTGAGCCTTCACCTCCTCACCCTTTTAGCCTTCAGTTCCTCACCTTCTTGAGCCTTCAGCTCCTCACCTTCTTGAGCCTTCAGCTCCTCACCTTCTTGAGCCTTCACCTCCTCACCCTTTTAGCCTTCAGTTCCTCACCTTCTTGAGCCTTCAGCTCCTCACCTTCTTTAGCCTTCAGCTCCTCACCTCCTCACCTTCTTGCGCCTTCAGCTCCTCACCTTTTTGCGCCTTCAGTTCCTCACCTTCTTGACCCATCAGCTCCTCACCTTCTTTAGCCTTCAGCTCCTCACCTTCTTGAGCCTTCAGCTCCTCACCTTCTTGAGCCTTCAGCTCCTCACCTTCTTGAGCCTTCAGCTCCTCACCTTATTGCGCCTTCAGTTCCTCACCTTATTGCGCCTTCAGTTCCTCACCTTCTTGACCCATCAGCTCCTCACCTTCTTGAGCCTTCAGCTCCTCACCATTTTAGCCTTCAGCTCCTCACCTTCTTGACCCTTCAGCTCCTCACCTTCTTGACCCATCAGCACCTCACCTTCTTGCGCCTTCAGTTCCTCACCTTCTTGACCCATCAGCTCCTCACCTTCTTGAGCCTTCAGCTCCTCACCTTCTTGAGCCTTCAGCTCCTCACCTTCTTGAGCCTTCAGCTCCTCACCTTCTTAAACCTTCAGCTCCTCACCTTCTTGCACCTTCAGCTCCTCACCATTTTAGCCTTCAGCTCCTCACCTTTTTAGCCTTCAGCTCCTCACCTTCTTGACCCTTCAGCTCCTCACCTTCTTGAGCCTTCAGCTCCTCACCTTCTTGCGCCTTCAGCTCCTCACCATTTTAGCCTTCAGCTCCTCACCTTCTTGAGCCTTCAGCTCTTCACCTTCTTGAGCCTTCAGCTCCTCACCTTCAGCTCCTCACCTTCTTGAGCCTTCAGCTCCTCACCTTCTTGAGCCTTCAGCTCCTCACCTTCTTGAGCCTTCAGCTCATCACCTTCTTGAGCCTTCAGCTCCTCACCTTCTTGCGCCTTCAGCTCCTCAACTTCTTGCGCCTTCAGCTCCTCACCTTCTGACCCATCAGCTCCTCACCATTTTAGCCTTCAGCTCCTCACCTTCTTGAGCCTTCAGCTCCTCACCTTCTTGACCCTTCAGCTCCTCACCTTCTTGAGCCTTCAGCTCCCCACATTCTTGAGCCTTCAGCTCCTCACCTTCTTGAGCCTTCAGCTCCTCACCTTCTTGAGCCTTCAGCTCCCCACCTTCTTGAGCCTTCAGCTCCCCACCTTCTTGAGCCTTCAGCTCCTCACCTTCTTGACCCTTCAGCTCCTCACCTTCTTGAGCCTTCAGCTCCTTACCTTTTTGAGCCTTCAGCACCTCACCTTCTTGAGCCTTCAGCTCCCCACCTTCTTGAGCCTTCAGCTCCTCACCTTCTTGCGCCTTCAGCTCCTCACCTTTTTAGCCTTCAGCTCCTCAACTTCTTGAGCCTTCAGCCCCTCACCTTTTTAGCCTTCAGCTCCTCACCTTCTTGAGCCTTCAGCTCCTTACCTTTTTGAGCCTTCAGCCCCTCACCTTCTTGAGCCTTCAGCTCCTCACCTTCTTGAGCCTTCAGCTCCTCACCTTCTTGCGCCTTCAGCTCCTCACCTTTTTAGCCTTCAGCTCCTCAACTTCTTGAGCCTTCAGCCCCTCACCTTCTTGAGCCTTCAGCTCCTCACCTTTTGAGCCTTCAGCTCCTCACCTTCTTGAGCCTTCAGCTCCTCACCTTCTTGACCCTACAGCTCCTCACCTTCTTGAGCCTTCAGCTCCTCACCTTCTTGACCCATCAGCTCCTCACCTTTTTAGCCTCCAGCTCTCCACCTTCTTGACCCTTCAGCTCCTCACCTTCTTGAGCCATCAGCTCCTCACCTTCTTTAGCCTTCAGCTCCTCACCTTCTTGAGCCTTCAGCTCCTCACCTTCTTGAGCCTTCAGCTCCTCACCTTTTTAGCCTTCAGCTCCTCACCTTCTTGACCCTTCAGCTCCTCACCTTCTTGACCCATCAGCTCCTCACCTTCTTGAGCCTTCAGCTCCTCACCTTCTTGAGCCTTCAGCTCCTCACCTTCTTGCGCCTTCAGCTCCTCACCTTCTTGAGCCTTCAGCTCCTCACCTTTTTAGCCTTCAGCTCCTCACCTTTTTAGCCTTCAGCTCCTCACCTTCTTGAGCCTTCAGCTCCTCACCTTCTTGAGCCTTCAGCTCCTCACCTTCTTGAGCCTTCAGCTCCTCACCTTCTTGACCCTTCAGCTCCTCACCTTCTTGAGACTTCAGCTCCCCACCTTCTTGAGCCTTCAGCTCCCCACCTTCTTGAGCCTTCAGCTCCTCACCTTCTTGAGCCTTCAGTTCCTCACCTTCTTGAGCCTTCAGCTCCTTACCTTTTTGAGCCTTGAGCTCCTCACCTTCTTGCGCCTTCAGCTCCTCACCTTCTTGAGCCTTCAGCTCCTCACCTTTTTAGCCTTCAGCTCCTCAACTTCTTGATCCTTCAGCTCCTCACCTTTTTAGCCTTCAGCTCCTCACCTTCTTGCGCCTTCAGCTCCTCACCTTTTTAGCCTTCAGCTCCTCACCTTTTTGAGCCTTCAGCTCCTCACCTTCAGCTCCTCACCTTCTTGACCCTACAGCTCCTCACCTTCTTTAGCCTTCAGCTCCTCACCTTCTTGACCCTTCAGCTCCTCACCTTCTTGACCCTTCAGCTCCTCACCTTCTTGAGCCTTCAGCTCCCCACCTTCTTGAGCCTTCAGCTCCTCACCTATTTAGCCTTCAGCTCCTCACCTTCTTGCACCTTCAGCTCCTCACCATTTTAGCCTTCAGCTCCTCACCTTTTTAGCCTTCAGCTCCTCACCTTCTTGACCCTTCAGCTCCTCACCTTCTTGAGCCTTCAGCTCCTCACCTTCTTGACCCATCAGCTCCTCACCTTCTTGAGCCTTCAGCGCCTCACCTTCTTGACCCATCAGCTCCTCACCTTCTTGAGCCTTCAGCGCCTCACCTTGTTGAGCCTTCAGCTCCTCACCTTCTTGCGCCTTCAGCTCCTCACCATTTTAGCCTTCAGCTCCTCACCTTCTTGAGCCATCAGCTCCTCACCTTCTTGAGCCTTCAGCTCCTCACCTTCTTGAGCCTTCAGCTCCTCACCTTCTTGACCCTTCAGCTCCTCACCTTCTTGAGCCTTCAGCTCCTCACCTTCTTGAGCCTTCAGTGCCTCACCTTCTTGATCCATCAGCTCCTCACCTTTTTGAGCCTTCAGCTCCTCACCTTCTTGAGCCTTCAGCTCCTCACCTTCTTGAGCCTTCAGCTCCTCACCTTCTTGAGCTTTCAGTGCCTCACCTTCTTGACCCATCAGCTCCTCACCTTCTTGAGCCTTCAGCTCCTCACCTTCTTGAGCCTTCAGCTCCTCACCTTCTTGAGCCTTCAGCTCCTCACCTTCTTGAGCCTTCACCTCCTCACCCTTTTAGCCTTCAGTTCCTCACCTTCTTGAGCCTTCAGCTCCTCACCTTCTTGAGCCTTCAGCTCCTCACCTTCTTGAGCCTTCACCTCCTCACCCTTTTAGCCTTCAGTTCCTCACCTTCTTGAGCCTTCAGCTCCTCACCTTCTTTAATCTTCAGCTCCTCACCTTTTTGAGCCTTCAGCTCCTCACCTTCAGCTCCTCACCTTCTTGAGCCTTCAGCTCCTCACCTTCTTTAGCCTTCAGCTCCTCACCTTCTTGAGCCTTCAGCTCCTCACCTTCTTGAGCCTTCACCTCCTCACCCTTTTAGCCTTCAGTTCCTCACCTTCTTGAGCCTTCAGCTCCTCACCTTCTTTAGCCTTCAGCTCCTCACCTTTTTAGCCTTCAGCTCCTCACCTTTTTGAGCCTTCAGCTCCTCACCTTCAGCTCCTCACCTTCTTGACCCTACAGCTCCTCACCTTCTTTAGCCTTCAGCTCCTCACCTTCTTGACCCTTCAGCTCCTCACCTTCTTGACCCTTCAGCTCCTCACCTTCTTGAGCTTTCAGCTCCCCACCTTCTTGAGCCTTCAGCTCCTCACCTATTTAGCCTTCAGCTCCTCACCTTCTTGCACCTTCAGCTCCTCACCATTTTAGCCTTCAGCTCCTCACCTTTTTAGCCTTCAGCTCCTCACCTTCTTGACCCTTCAGCTCCTCACCTTCTTGAGCTTTCAGCTCCCCACCTTCTTGAGCCTTCAGCTCCTCACCTTCTTGAGCCTTCAGCTCCTCACCTTCTTGAGCCTTCAGCTCCTCACCTTCTTGAGCCTTCAGCTCCTCACCTTCTTGAGCCTTCAGTGCCTCACCTTCTTGACCCATCAGCTCCTCACCTTCTTGAGCCTTCAGCTCCTCACCTTCTTGCGCCTTCAGCTCCTCACCATTTTAGCCTTCAGCTCCTCACCTTTTTAGCCTTCAGCTCCTCACCTTCTTGAGCCTTCAGCTCCTCACCTTCTTGAGCCTTCAGCTCCTCACCTTCTTGAGCCTTCACCTCCTCACCCTTTTAGCCTTCAGTTCCTCACCTTCTTGAGCCTTCAGCTCCTCACCTTCTTGAGCCTTCAGCTCCTCACCTTCTTGAGCCTTCACCTCCTCACCCTTTTAGCCTTCAGTTCCTCACCTTCTTGAGCCTTCAGCTCCTCACCTTCTTTAGCCTTCAGCTCCTCACCTCCTCACCTTCTTGCGCCTTCAGCTCCTCACCTTTTTGCGCCTTCAGTTCCTCACCTTCTTGACCCATCAGCTCCTCACCTTCTTTAGCCTTCAGCTCCTCACCTCCTCACCTTCTTGCGCCTTCAGCTCCTCACCTTTTTGCGCCTTCAGTTCCTCACCTTCTTGACCCATCAGCTCCTCACCTTCTTTAGCCTTCAGCTCCTCACCTTCTTGAGCCTTCAGCACCTCACCTTCTTGCGCCTTCAGTTCCTCACCTTCTTGACCCATCAGCTCCTCACCTTCTTGAGCCTTCAGCTCCTCACCTTCTTTAGCCTTCAGCTCCTCACCTTCTTGAGCCTTCAGCTCCTCACCTTCTTGAGCCTTCAGCTCCTCACCTTATTGCGCCTTCAGTTCCTCACCTTCTTGACCCATCAGCTCCTCACCTTCTTGAGCCTTCAGCTCCTCACCATTTTAGCCTTCAGCTCCTCACCTTCTTGACCCTTCAGCTCCTCACCTTCTTGACCCATCAGCACCTCACCTTCTTGCGCCTTCAGTTCCTCACCTTCTTGACCCATCAGCTCCTCACCTTCTTGAGCCTTCAGCTCCTCACCTTCTTGAGCCTTCAGCTCCTCACCTTCTTGAGCCTTCAGCTCCTCACCTTCTTGAGCCTTCAGCTCCTCACCTTCTTGCACCTTCAGCTCCTCACCATTTTAGCCTTCAGCTCCTCACCTTTTTAGCCTTCAGCTCCTCACCTTCTTGACCCTTCAGCTCCTCACCTTCTTGACCCTTCAGCTCCTCACCTTCTTGAGCCTTCAGCTCCTCACCTTCTTGAGCCTTCAGCTCCTCACCTTCTTGCGCCTTCAGCTCCTCACCATTTTAGCCTTCAGCTCCTCACCTTCTTGAGCCTTCAGCTCCTCACCTTCTTGACCCATCAGCTCTTCACCTTCTTGAGCCTTCAGCTCCTCACCTTCAGCTCCTCACCTTCTTGAGCCTTCAGCTCCTCACCTGTTTAGCCTTCAGCTCATCACCTTCTTGAGCCTTCAGCTCCTCACCTTCTTGAGCCTTCAGCTCATCACCTTCTTGAGCCTTCAGCTCCTCACCTTCTTGCGCCTTCAGCTCCTCACCTTCTTGCGCCTTCAGCTCCTCACCTTCTTGAGCCTTTAGCTCCTCACCTTCTTGAGCCTTCAGCTCCTCACCTTTTTAGCCTTCAGCTCCCCACCTTCTTGAGCCTTCAGCTCCTCACCTTCTTGAGCCTTTAGCTCCTCACCTTCTTGAGCCTTCAGCTCCTCACCTTTTTAGCCTTCAGCTCCTCACCTTCTTGAGCCTTCAGCTCCTCACCTTCTTGACCCTTCAGCTCCTCACCTTCTTGAGCCTTCAGCTCCTCACCTTCTTGAGCCTTCACCTCCTCACCCTTTTAGCCTTCAGTTCCTCACCTTCTTGAGCCTTCAGCTCCTCACCTTCTTTAGCCTTCAGCTCCTCACCTCCTCACCTTCTTGCGCCTTCAGCTCCTCACCTTTTTGCGCCTTCAGTTCCTCACCTTCTTGACCCATCAGCTCCTCACCTTCTTTAGCCTTCAGCTCCTCACCTCCTCACCTTCTTGCGCCTTCAGCTCCTCACCTTTTTGCGCCTTCAGTTCCTCACCTTCTTGACCCATCAGCTCCTCACCTTCTTTAGCCTTCAGCTCCTCACCTTCTTGAGCCTTCAGCACCTCACCTTCTTGCGCCTTCAGTTCCTCACCTTCTTGACCCATCAGCTCCTCACCTTCTTGAGCCTTCAGCTCCTCACCTTCTTTAGCCTTCAGCTCCTCACCTTCTTGAGCCTTCAGCTCCTCACCTTCTTGAGCCTTCAGCTCCTCACCTTATTGCACCTTCAGTTCCTCACCTTCTTGACCCATCAGCTCCTCACCTTCTTGAGCCTTCAGCTCCTCACCATTTTAGCCTTCAGCTCCTCACCTTCTTGACCCTTCAGCTCCTCACCTTCTTGACCCATCAGCACCTCACCTTCTTGCGCCTTCAGTTCCTCACCTTCTTGACCCATCAGCTCCTCACCTTCTTGAGCCTTCAGCTCCTCACCTTCTTGAGCCTTCAGCTCCTCACCTTCTTGAGCCTTCAGCTCCTCACCTTTTTAGCCTTCAGCTCATCACCTTCTTGAGCCTTCAGCTCCTCACCTTCTTGAGCCTTCAGCTCATCACCTTCTTGAGCCTTCAGCTCCTCACCTTCTTGCGCCTTCAGCTCCTCACCTTCTTGCGCCTTCAGCTCCTCACCTTCTGAGCCTTCAGCTCCTCACCTTTTTAGCCTTCAGCTCCCCACCTTCTTGAGCCTTCAGCTCCTCACCTTTTTAGCCTTCAGCTCCTCACCTTCTTGACCCTTCAGCTCCTCACCTTCTTGACCCTTCAGCTCCTCACCTTCTTGAGCCTTTAGCTCCTCACCTTCTTGAGCCTTCAGCTCCTCACCTTTTTATCCTTCAGCTCCTCACCTTCTTGACCCTTCAGCTCCTCACCTTCTTGAGCCTTCAGCTCCTCACCTTCTTGAGCCTTCACCTCCTCACCCTTTTAGCCTTCAGTCCCTCACCTTCTTGAGCCTTCAGCTCCTCACCTTCTTTAGCCTTCAGCTCCTCACCTCCTCACCTTCTTGCGCCTTCAGCTCTTCACCTTTTTGCGCCTTCAGTTCCTCACCTTCTTGACCCATCAGCTCCTCACCTTCTTTAGCCTTCAGCTCCTCACCTCCTCACCTTCTTGCGCCTTCAGCTCCTCACCTTTTTGCGCCTTCAGTTCCTCACCTTCTTGACCCATCAGCTCCTCACCTTCTTTAGCCTTCAGCTCCTCACCTTCTTGAGCCTTCAGCACCTCACCTTCTTGCGCCTTCAGTTCCTCACCTTCTTGACCCATCAGCTCCTCACCTTCTTGAGCCTTCAGCTCCTCACCTTCTTTAGCCTTCAGCTCCTCACCTTCTTGAGCCTTCAGCTCCTCACCTTCTTGAGCCTTCAGCTCCTCACCTTATTGCGCCTTCAGTTCCTCACCTTCTTGACCCATCAGCTCCTCACCTTCTTGAGCCTTCAGCTCCTCACCATTTTAGCCTTCAGCTCCTCACCTTCTTGACCCTTCAGCTCCTCACCTTCTTGACCCATCAGCACCTCACCTTCTTGCGCCTTCAGTTCCTCACCTTCTTGACCCATCAGCTCCTCACCTTCTTGAGCCTTCAGCTCCTCCCCTTCTTGAGCCTTCAGCTCCTCACCTTCTTGAGCCTTCAGCTCCTCACCTTCTTGCACCTTCAGCTCCTCACCATTTTAGCCTTCAGCTCCTCACCTTTTTAGCCTTCAGCTCCTCACCTTCTTGACCCTTCAGCTCCTCACCTTCTTGACCCTTCAGCTCCTCACCTTCTTGAGCCTTCAGCTCCTCACCTTCTTGAGCCTTCAGCTCCTCACCTTCTTGCGCCTTCAGCTCCTCACCATTTTAGCCTTCAGCTCCTCACCTTCTTGAGCCTTCAGCTCCTCACCTTCTTGACCCATCAGCTCTTCACCTTCTTGAGCCTTCAGCTCCTCACCTTCAGCTCCTCACCTTCTTGAGCCTTCAGCTCCTCACCTTTTTAGCCTTCAGCTCCTCACCTTCTTGCGCCTTCAGCTCCTCACCTTCTTGCGCCTTCAGCTCCTCACCTTCTGAGCCTTCAGCTCCTCACCTTTTTAGCCTTCAGCTCCCCACCTTCTTGAGCCTTCAGCTCCTCACCTTTTTAGCCTTCAGCTCCTCACCTTCTTGACCCTTCAGCTCCTCACCTTCTTGACCCTTCAGCTCCTCACCTTCTTGAGCCTTTAGCTCCTCACCTTCTTGAGCCTTCAGCTCCTCACCTTTTTAGCCTTCAGCTCCTCACCTTCTTGACCCTTCAGCTCCTCACCTTCTTGACCCATCAGCTCCTCACCATTTTAGCCTTCAGCTCCTCACCTTCTTGAGCCTTCAGCTCCTCACCTTCTTGACCCTTCAGCTCCTCACCTTCTTGAGCCTTCAGCTCCCCACCTTCTTGAGCCTTCAGCTCCCCACCTTCTTGAGCCTTCAGCTCCTCACCTTCTTGACCCTTCAGCTCCTCACCTTCTTGAGCCTTCAGCTCCTCACCTTCTTGACCCATCAGCTCCTCACCTTTTTAGCCTTCAGCTCCTCACCTTCTTGACGCTTCAGCTCCTCACCTTCTTGAGCCTTCAGCTCCTCACCTTCTTGACCCTTCAGCTCCTCACCTTCTTGAGCCTTCAGCTCCCCACCTTCTTGAGCCTTCAGCTCCTCACCTTCTTGAGCCTTCAGCTCCTCACCTTTTTAGCCTTCAGCTCCTCAACTTCTTGAGCCTTCAGCTCCTCACCTTTTTAGCCTTCAGCTCCCCACCTTCTTGAGCCTTCAGCTCCTCACCTTCTTGAGCCTTCAGCTCCCCACCTTCTTGAGCCTTCAGCTCCTCACCTTCTTGAGCCTTCAGCTCCTCAACTTCTTGAGCCTTCAGCTCCTTAACTTCTTGAGCCTTCAGCTTCTCACCTTCTTGCGCCTTCAGCTCCTCACCTTCTTGAGCCTTCAGCTCCTCACCTTTTTAGCCTTCAGCTCCTCAACTTCTTGATCCTTCAGCTCCTCACCTTTTTAGTCTTCAGCTCCTCACCTTCTTGACTCTTCAACTCCTCACCTTCTTGACCCTTCAGCTCCTCACCTTTTTATCCTTCAGCTCCTCACCTTTTTAGCCTTCAGCTCCTCACCTTTTTAGCCTTCAGCTCCTCACCTTCTTTAGACTAAAGCTCCTCACCTTTTTACCCTTCAGCTCCTCACCTTCTTGACCCTTCAGCACCTCACCTTCTTGACCCTTCAGCTCCTCACCTTTTTAGCCTTCTGCTCCTCACCTTCTTGACCCTTCAGCTCCTCACCTTCTTGACCCTTCAGCTCCTCACCTTCTTGAGCCTTCAGCTCCTCACCTTCTTGAGCCTTCAGCTCCTCACCTTCTTGACTCTTCAACTCCTCACCTTTATAGCCTTCAGCTCCTCACCTTCTTGACCCTTCAGCTCCTCACCTTCTTGACTCTTCAACTCCTCACCTTCTTGACTCTTCAACTCCTCACCTTCTTGACCCTTCAGCTCCTCACCTTCTTGACTCTTCAACTCCTCACCTTCTTGACCCTTCACCTCCTCACCTTTATAGCCTTCAGCTCCTCACCTTCTTGACCCTTCAGCTCCTCACCTTCTTGACTCTTCAACTCCTCACCTTCTTGACCCTTCACCTCCTCACCTTTATAGCCTTCAGCTCCTCACCCTTTTAGCCTTCAGCTCCTCACCTTCTTGAGCCTTCAGCTCCTCACCTTCTTGACCCTTCAGCTCCTCACCTTCTTGACTCTTCAGCTCCTCACCTTCTTGAGCCTTCAGCTCCTCACCTTCTTGAGCCTTCAGCTCCTCACCTTTTTAGCCTTCAGCTCCTCACCTTCTTGACCCTTCAGCTCCTCACCTTCTTGACCCATCAGCTCCTCACCATTTTAGCCTTCAGCTCCTCACCTTCTTGAGCCTTCAGCTCCTCACCTTCTTGACCCTTCAGCTCCTCACCTTCTTGAGCCTTCAGCTCCCCACCTTCTTGAGCCTTCAGCTCCCCACCTTCTTGAGCCTTCAGCTCCTCACCTTCTTGACCCTTCAGCTCCTCACCTTCTTTAGCCTTCAGCTCCTCACCTTCTTGAGCCTTCAGCTCCTCACCTTCTTGAGCCTTCAGCTCCTCACCTTATTGCGCCTTCAGTTCCTCACCTTCTTGACCCATCAGCTCCTCACCTTCTTGAGCCTTCAGCTCCTCACCATTTTAGCCTTCAGCTCCTCACCTTCTTGACCCTTCAGCTCCTCACCTTCTTGACCCATCAGCACCTCACCTTCTTGCGCCTTCAGTTCCTCACCTTCTTGACCCATCAGCTCCTCACCTTCTTGACCCTTCAGCTCCTCACCTTTTTATCCTTCAGCTCCTCACCTTTTTAGCCTTCAGCTCCTCACCTTTTTAGCCTTCAGCTCCTCACCTTCTTTAGACTAAAGCTCCTCACCTTTTTACCCTTCAGCTCCTCACCTTCTTGACCCTTCAGCACCTCACCTTCTTGACCCTTCAGCTCCTCACCTTTTTAGCCTTCTGCTCCTCACCTTCTTGACCCTTCAGCTCCTCACCTTCTTGACCCTTCAGCTCCTCACCTTCTTGAGCCTTCAGCTCCTCACCTTCTTGAGCCTTCAGCTCCTCACCTTCTTGACTCTTCAACTCCTCACCTTTATAGCCTTCAGCTCCTCACCTTCTTGACCCTTCAGCTCCTCACCTTCTTGACTCTTCAACTCCTCACCTTCTTGACTCTTCAACTCCTCACCTTCTTGACCCTTCAGCTCCTCACCTTCTTGACTCTTCAACTCCTCACCTTCTTGACCCTTCACCTCCTCACCTTTATAGCCTTCAGCTCCTCACCTTCTTGACCCTTCAGCTCCTCACCTTCTTGACTCTTCAACTCCTCACCTTCTTGACCCTTCACCTCCTCACCTTTATAGCCTTCAGCTCCTCACCCTTTTAGCCTTCAGCTCCTCACCTTCTTGAGCCTTCAGCTCCTCACCTTCTTGACCCTTCAGCTCCTCACCTTCTTGACTCTTCAGCTCCTCACCTTCTTGAGCCTTCAGCTCCTCACCTTCTTGAGCCTTCAGCTCCTCACCTTTTTAGCCTTCAGCTCCTCACCTTCTTGACCCTTCAGCTCCTCACCTTCTTGACCCATCAGCTCCTCACCATTTTAGCCTTCAGCTCCTCACCTTCTTGAGCCTTCAGCTCCTCACCTTCTTGACCCTTCAGCTCCTCACCTTCTTGAGCCTTCAGCTCCCCACCTTCTTGAGCCTTCAGCTCCCCACCTTCTTGAGCCTTCAGCTCCTCACCTTCTTGAGCCTTCAGCTCCTCACCTTCTTTAGCCTTCAGCTCCTCACCTTCTTGAGCCTTCAGCTCCTCACCTTCTTGAGCCTTCAGCTCCTCACCTTATTGCGCCTTCAGTTCCTCACCTTCTTGACCCATCAGCTCCTCACCTTCTTGAGCCTTCAGCTCCTCACCATTTTAGCCTTCAGCTCCTCACCTTCTTGACCCTTCAGCTCCTCACCTTCTTGACCCATCAGCACCTCACCTTCTTGCGCCTTCAGTTCCTCACCTTCTTGACCCATCAGCTCCTCACCTTCTTGAGCCTTCAGCTCCTCCCCTTCTTGAGCCTTCAGCTCCTCACCTTCTTGAGCCTTCAGCTCCTCACCTTCTTGCACCTTCAGCTCCTCACCATTTTAGCCTTCAGCTCCTCACCTTTTTAGCCTTCAGCTCCTCACCTTCTTGACCCTTCAGCTCCTCACCTTCTTGACCCTTCAGCTCCTCACCTTCTTGAGCCTTCAGCTCCTCACCTTCTTGAGCCTTCAGCTCCTCACCTTCTTGCGCCTTCAGCTCCTCACCATTTTAGCCTTCAGCTCCTCACCTTCTTGAGCCTTCAGCTCCTCACCTTCTTGACCCATCAGCTCTTCACCTTCTTGAGCCTTCAGCTCCTCACCTTCAGCTCCTCACCTTCTTGAGCCTTCAGCTCCTCACCTTTTTAGCCTTCAGCTCCTCACCTTCTTGCGCCTTCAGCTCCTCACCTTCTTGCGCCTTCAGCTCCTCACCTTCTGAGCCTTCAGCTCCTCACCTTTTTAGCCTTCAGCTCCCCACCTTCTTGAGCCTTCAGCTCCTCACCTTTTTAGCCTTCAGCTCCTCACCTTCTTGACCCTTCAGCTCCTCACCTTCTTGACCCTTCAGCTCCTCACCTTCTTGAGCCTTTAGCTCCTCACCTTCTTGAGCCTTCAGCTCCTCACCTTTTTAGCCTTCAGCTCCTCACCTTCTTGACCCTTCAGCTCCTCACCTTCTTGACCCATCAGCTCCTCACCATTTTAGCCTTCAGCTCCTCACCTTCTTGAGCCTTCAGCTCCTCACCTTCTTGACCCTTCAGCTCCTCACCTTCTTGAGCCTTCAGCTCCCCACCTTCTTGAGCCTTCAGCTCCCCACCTTCTTGAGCCTTCAGCTCCTCACCTTCTTGACCCTTCAGCTCCTCACCTTCTTGAGCCTTCAGCTCCTCACCTTCTTGACCCATCAGCTCCTCACCTTTTTAGCCTTCAGCTCCTCACCTTCTTGACGCTTCAGCTCCTCACCTTCTTGAGCCTTCAGCTCCTCACCTTCTTGACCCTTCAGCTCCTCACCTTCTTGAGCCTTCAGCTCCCCACCTTCTTGAGCCTTCAGCTCCTCACCTTCTTGAGCCTTCAGCTCCTCACCTTTTTAGCCTTCAGCTCCTCAACTTCTTGAGCCTTCAGCTCCTCACCTTTTTAGCCTTCAGCTCCCCACCTTCTTGAGCCTTCAGCTCCTCACCTTCTTGAGCCTTCAGCTCCCCACCTTCTTGAGCCTTCAGCTCCTCACCTTCTTGAGCCTTCAGCTCCTCAACTTCTTGAGCCTTCAGCTCCTTAACTTCTTGAGCCTTCAGCTTCTCACCTTCTTGCGCCTTCAGCTCCTCACCTTCTTGAGCCTTCAGCTCCTCACCTTTTTAGCCTTCAGCTCCTCAACTTCTTGATCCTTCAGCTCCTCACCTTTTTAGTCTTCAGCTCCTCACCTTCTTGACTCTTCAACTCCTCACCTTCTTGACCCTTCAGCTCCTCACCTTTTTATCCTTCAGCTCCTCACCTTTTTAGCCTTCAGCTCCTCACCTTTTTAGCCTTCAGCTCCTCACCTTCTTTAGACTAAAGCTCCTCACCTTTTTACCCTTCAGCTCCTCACCTTCTTGACCCTTCAGCACCTCACCTTCTTGACCCTTCAGCTCCTCACCTTTTTAGCCTTCTGCTCCTCACCTTCTTGACCCTTCAGCTCCTCACCTTCTTGACCCTTCAGCTCCTCACCTTCTTGAGCCTTCAGCTCCTCACCTTCTTGAGCCTTCAGCTCCTCACCTTCTTGACTCTTCAACTCCTCACCTTTATAGCCTTCAGCTCCTCACCTTCTTGACCCTTCAGCTCCTCACCTTCTTGACTCTTCAACTCCTCACCTTCTTGACTCTTCAACTCCTCACCTTCTTGACCCTTCAGCTCCTCACCTTCTTGACTCTTCAACTCCTCACCTTCTTGACCCTTCACCTCCTCACCTTTATAGCCTTCAGCTCCTCACCTTCTTGACCCTTCAGCTCCTCACCTTCTTGACTCTTCAACTCCTCACCTTCTTGACCCTTCACCTCCTCACCTTTATAGCCTTCAGCTCCTCACCCTTTTAGCCTTCAGCTCCTCACCTTCTTGAGCCTTCAGCTCCTCACCTTCTTGACCCTTCAGCTCCTCACCTTCTTGACTCTTCAGCTCCTCACCTTCTTGAGCCTTCAGCTCCTCACCTTCTTGAGCCTTCAGCTCCTCACCTTTTCAGCCTTCAGCTCCTCACCTTTTCAGCCTTCAGCTCCTCACCTTTTCAGCCTTCAGCTCCTCACCTTCTTGAGCCTTCAGCTCCTCACCTTTTTATCCTTCAGCTCCTCACCTTCTTCACCCTTCAGCTCCTCACCTTTTTAGCCTTTTGCTCCTCACTTTCTTGACCCTTCAGCTCCTCACCTTCTTGACTCTTCAACTCCTCACCTTCTTGACCCTTCACCTCCTCACCTTTATAGCCTTCAGCTCCTCACCTTCTTGACCCTTCAGCTCCTCACCTTCTTGACTCTTCAACTCCTCACCTTCTTGACCCTTCACCTCCTCACCTTTATAGCCTTCAGCTCCTCACCCTTTTAGCCTTCAGCTCCTCACCTTCTTGAGCCTTCAGCTCCTCACCTTCTTGACCCTTCAGCTCCTCACCTTCTTGACTCTTCAGCTCCTCACCTTCTTGAGCCTTCAGCTCCTCACCTTCTTGAGCCTTCAGCTCCTCACCTTTTCAGCCTTCAGCTCCTCACCTTTTCAGCCTTCAGCTCCTCACCTTTTCAGCCTTCAGCTCCTCACCTTCTTGAGCCTTCAGCTCCTCACCTTTTTATCCTTCAGCTCCTCACCTTCTTCACCCTTCAGCTCCTCACCTTTTTAGCCTTCAGCTCCTCACCTTCTTGAGCCTTCAGCTCCTCACCTTCTGAGACTTCAGCTCCTCACCTTTTTAGCCTTCAGCTCCTCACCTTCTTCAGCCTTCAGCTCCTCACCTTCTTCAGCCTTCAGCTCCTCACCTTTTTAGCCTTCAGCTCCTCACCTTCTTGACCTTTCAGCTCCTCACCTTCTTGAGCCTTCAGCTCCTCACCTTCTTGACCCATCAGCTCCTCACCTTTTTAGCCTTCAGCTCCTCACCTTCTTCAGCCTTCAGCTCCTCACCTTTTTAGCCTTCAGCTCCTCACCTTCTTGACCTTTCAGCTCCTCACCCTTTTAGCCTTCAGCTCCTCACCTTCTTGAGCCTTCAGCTCCTCACCTTCTTGCGCCTTCAGCTCCTCACCATTTTAGCCTTCAGCTCCTCACCTTCTTGAGCCTTCAGCTCCTCACCTTCTTGCGCCTTCAGCTCCTCACCTTCTTGCGCCTTCAGCTCCTCACCTTCTTGACCCATCAGCTCTTCACCTTCTTGAGCCTTCAGCTCCTCACCTTCAGCTCCTCACCTTCTTGAGCCTTCAGCTCCTCACCTTTTTAGCCTTCAGCTCATCACCTTCTTGAGCCTTCAGCTCCTCACCTTCTTGAGCCTTCAGCTCCTCACCTTCTTGCGCCTTCAGCTCCTCACCTTCTTGCGCCTTCAGCTCCTCACCTTCTGAGCCTTCAGCTCCTCACCTTTTTAGCCTTCAGCTCCCCACCTTCTTGAGCCTTCAGCTCCTCACCTTTTTAGCCTTCAGCTCCTCACCTTCTTGACCCTTCAGCTCCTCACCTTCTTGACCCTTCAGCTCCTCACCTTCTTGAGCCTTTAGCTCCTCACCTTCTTGAGCCTTCAGCTCCTCACCTTTTTAGCCTTCAGCTCCTCACCTTCTTGACCCTTCAGCTCCTCACCTTCTTGACCCATCAGCTCCTCACCATTTTAGCCTTCTGCTCCTCACCTTCTTGACCCTTCAGCTCCTCACCTTCTTGACCCTTCAGCTCCTCACCTTCTTGAGCCTTCAGCTCCTCACCTTCTTGAGCCTTCAGCTCCTCACCTTCTTGACTCTTCAACTCCTCACCTTTATAGCCTTCAGCTCCTCACCTTCTTGACCCTTCAGCTCCTCACCTTCTTGACTCTTCAACTCCTCACCTTCTTGACTCTTCAACTCCTCACCTTCTTGACCCTTCAGCTCCTCACCTTCTTGACTCTTCAACTCCTCACCTTCTTGACCCTTCACCTCCTCACCTTTATAGCCTTCAGCTCCTCACCTTCTTGACCCTTCAGCTCCTCACCTTCTTGACTCAACTCCTCACCTTCTTGACCCTTCACCTCCTCACCTTTATAGCCTTCAGCTCCTCACCCTTTTAGCCTTCAGCTCCTCACCTTCTTGAGCCTTCAGCTCCTCACCTTCTTGCGCCTTCAGCTCCTCACCATTTTAGCCTTCAGCTCCTCACCTTCTTGAGCCTTCAGCTCCTCACCTTCTTGACCCATCAGCTCTTCACCTTCTTGAGCCTTCAGCTCCTCACCTTCAGCTCCTCACCTTCTTGAGCCTTCAGCTCCTCACCTTTTTAGCCTTCAGCTCATCACCTTCTTGAGCCTTCAGCTCCTCACCTTCTTGAGCCTTCAGCTCATCACCTTCTTGAGCCTTCAGCTCCTCACCTTCTTGCGCCTTCAGCTCCTCACCTTCTTGCGCCTTCAGCTCCTCACCTTCTGAGCCTTCAGCTCCTCACCTTTTTAGCCTTCAGCTCCCCACCTTCTTGAGCCTTCAGCTCCTCACCTTTTTAGCCTTCAGCTCCTCACCTTCTTGACCCTTCAGCTCCTCACCTTCTTGACCCTTCAGCTCCTCACCTTCTTGAGCCTTTAGCTCCTCACCTTCTTGAGCCTTCAGCTCCTCACCTTTTTAGCCTTCAGCTCCTCACCTTCTTGACCCTTCAGCTCCTCACCTTCTTGACCCATCAGCTCCTCACCATTTTAGCCTTCAGCTCCTCACCTTCTTGAGCCTTCAGCTCCTCACCTTCTTGACCCTTCAGCTCCTCACCTTCTTGAGCCTTCAGCTCCCCACCTTCTTGAGCCTTCAGCTCCCCACCTTCTTGAGCCTTCAGCTCCTCACCTTCTTGACCCTTCAGCTCCTCACCTTCTTGAGCCTTCAGCTCCTCACCTTCTTGACCCATCAGCTCCTCACCTTTTTAGCCTTCAGCTCCTCACCTTCTTGACCCTTCAGCTCCTCACCTTCTTGAGCCTTCAGCTCCTCACCTTCTTGACCCTTCAGCTCCTCACCTTCTTGAGCCTTCAGCTCCCCACCTTCTTGAGCCTTCAGCTCCTCACCTTCTTGAGCCTTCAGCTCCTCACCTTTTTAGCCTTCAGCTCCTCAACTTCTTGAGCCTTCAGCTCCTTAACTTCTTGAGCCTTCAGCTTCTCACCTTCTTGACCCTTCAGCTCCTCACCTTCTTGAGCCTTCAGCTCCTCACCTTCTTGACCCATCAGCTCCTCACCTTTTTAGCATTCAGCTCCTCACCTTCTTGACCCTTCAGCTCCTCACCTTCTTGAGCCTTCAGCTCCTCACCTTCTTGACCCTTCAGCTCCTCACCTTCTTGAGCCTTCAGCTCCCCACCTTCTTGAGCCTTCAGCTCCTCACCTTCTTGAGCCTTCAGCTCCTCACCTTTTTAGCCTTCAGCTCCTCAACTTCTTGAGCCTTCAGCTCCTCACCTTTTTAGCCTTCAGCTCCCCACCTTCTTGAGCCTTCAGCTCCTCACCTTCTTGAGCCTTCAGCTCCCCACCTTCTTGAGCCTTCAGCTCCTCACCTTCTTGAGCCTTCAGCTCCTCAACTTCTTGAGCCTTCAGCTCCTTAACTTCTTGAGCCTTCAGCTTCTCACCTTCTTGCGCCTTCAGCTCCTCACCTTCTTGAGCCTTCAGCTCCTCACCTTTTTAGCCTTCAGCTCCTCAACTTCTTGATCCTTCAGCTCCTCACCTTTTTAGTCTTCAGCTCCTCACCTTCTTGACTCTTCAACTCCTCACCTTCTTGACCCTTCAGCTCCTCACCTTTTTATCCTTCAGCTCCTCACCTTTTTAGCCTTCAGCTCCTCACCTTTTTAGCCTTCAGCTCCTCACCTTCTTTAGACTAAAGCTCCTCACCTTTTTACCCTTCAGCTCCTCACCTTCTTGACCCTTCAGCACCTCACCTTCTTGACCCTTCAGCTCCTCACCTTTTTAGCCTTCTGCTCCTCACCTTCTTGACCCTTCAGCTCCTCACCTTCTTGACCCTTCAGCTCCTCACCTTCTTGAGCCTTCAGCTCCTCACCTTCTTGAGCCTTCAGCTCCTCACCTTCTTGACTCTTCAACTCCTCACCTTTATAGCCTTCAGCTCCTCACCTTCTTGACCCTTCAGCTCCTCACCTTCTTGACTCTTCAACTCCTCACCTTCTTGACTCTTCAACTCCTCACCTTCTTGACCCTTCAGCTCCTCACCTTCTTGACTCTTCAACTCCTCACCTTCTTGACCCTTCACCTCCTCACCTTTATAGCCTTCAGCTCCTCACCTTCTTGACCCTTCAGCTCCTCACCTTCTTGACTCTTCAACTCCTCACCTTCTTGACCCTTCACCTCCTCACCTTTATAGCCTTCAGCTCCTCACCCTTTTAGCCTTCAGCTCCTCACCTTCTTGAGCCTTCAGCTCCTCACCTTCTTGACCCTTCAGCTCCTCACCTTCTTGACTCTTCAGCTCCTCACCTTCTTGAGCCTTCAGCTCCTCACCTTCTTGAGCCTTCAGCTCCTCACCTTTTCAGCCTTCAGCTCCTCACCTTTTCAGCCTTCAGCTCCTCACCTTTTCAGCCTTCAGCTCCTCACCTTCTTGAGCCTTCAGCTCCTCACCTTTTTATCCTTCAGCTCCTCACCTTCTTCACCCTTCAGCTCCTCACCTTTTTAGCCTTTTGCTCCTCACTTTCTTGACCCTTCAGCTCCTCACCTTCTTGACTCTTCAACTCCTCACCTTCTTGACCCTTCACCTCCTCACCTTTATAGCCTTCAGCTCCTCACCTTCTTGACCCTTCAGCTCCTCACCTTCTTGACTCTTCAACTCCTCACCTTCTTGACCCTTCACCTCCTCACCTTTATAGCCTTCAGCTCCTCACCCTTTTAGCCTTCAGCTCCTCACCTTCTTGAGCCTTCAGCTCCTCACCTTCTTGACCCTTCAGCTCCTCACCTTCTTGACTCTTCAGCTCCTCACCTTCTTGAGCCTTCAGCTCCTCACCTTCTTGAGCCTTCAGCTCCTCACCTTTTCAGCCTTCAGCTCCTCACCTTTTCAGCCTTCAGCTCCTCACCTTTTCAGCCTTCAGCTCCTCACCTTCTTGAGCCTTCAGCTCCTCACCTTTTTATCCTTCAGCTCCTCACCTTCTTCACCCTTCAGCTCCTCACCTTTTTAGCCTTCAGCTCCTCACCTTCTTGAGCCTTCAGCTCCTCACCTTCTGAGACTTCAGCTCCTCACCTTTTTAGCCTTCAGCTCCTCACCTTCTTCAGCCTTCAGCTCCTCACCTTCTTCAGCCTTCAGCTCCTCACCTTTTTAGCCTTCAGCTCCTCACCTTCTTGACCTTTCAGCTCCTCACCTTCTTGAGCCTTCAGCTCCTCACCTTCTTGACCCATCAGCTCCTCACCTTTTTAGCCTTCAGCTCCTCACCTTTTTAGCCTTCAGCTCCTCACCTTTTTAGCCTTCAGCTCCTCACCTTCTTCAGCCTTCAGCTCCTCACCTTTTTAGCCTTCAGCTCCTCACCTTCTTGACCTTTCAGCTCCTCACCCTTTTAGCCTTCAGCTCCTCACCTTCTTGAGCCTTCAGCTCCTCACCTTCTTGCGCCTTCAGCTCCTCACCATTTTAGCCTTCAGCTCCTCACCTTCTTGAGCCTTCAGCTCCTCACCTTCTTGCGCCTTCAGCTCCTCACCTTCTTGCGCCTTCAGCTCCTCACCTTCTTGACCCATCAGCTCTTCACCTTCTTGAGCCTTCAGCTCCTCACCTTCAGCTCCTCACCTTCTTGAGCCTTCAGCTCCTCACCTTTTTAGCCTTCAGCTCATCACCTTCTTGAGCCTTCAGCTCCTCACCTTCTTGAGCCTTCAGCTCCTCACCTTCTTGCGCCTTCAGCTCCTCACCTTCTTGCGCCTTCAGCTCCTCACCTTCTGAGCCTTCAGCTCCTCACCTTTTTAGCCTTCAGCTCCCCACCTTCTTGAGCCTTCAGCTCCTCACCTTTTTAGCCTTCAGCTCCTCACCTTCTTGACCCTTCAGCTCCTCACCTTCTTGACCCTTCAGCTCCTCACCTTCTTGAGCCTTTAGCTCCTCACCTTCTTGAGCCTTCAGCTCCTCACCTTTTTAGCCTTCAGCTCCTCACCTTCTTGACCCTTCAGCTCCTCACCTTCTTGACCCATCAGCTCCTCACCATTTTAGCCTTCTGCTCCTCACCTTCTTGACCCTTCAGCTCCTCACCTTCTTGACCCTTCAGCTCCTCACCTTCTTGAGCCTTCAGCTCCTCACCTTCTTGAGCCTTCAGCTCCTCACCTTCTTGACTCTTCAACTCCTCACCTTTATAGCCTTCAGCTCCTCACCTTCTTGACCCTTCAGCTCCTCACCTTCTTGACTCTTCAACTCCTCACCTTCTTGACTCTTCAACTCCTCACCTTCTTGACCCTTCAGCTCCTCACCTTCTTGACTCTTCAACTCCTCACCTTCTTGACCCTTCACCTCCTCACCTTTATAGCCTTCAGCTCCTCACCTTCTTGACCCTTCAGCTCCTCACCTTCTTGACTCTTCAACTCCTCACCTTCTTGACCCTTCACCTCCTCACCTTTATAGCCTTCAGCTCCTCACCCTTTTAGCCTTCAGCTCCTCACCTTCTTGAGCCTTCAGCTCCTCACCTTCTTGCGCCTTCAGCTCCTCACCATTTTAGCCTTCAGCTCCTCACCTTCTTGAGCCTTCAGCTCCTCACCTTCTTGACCCATCAGCTCTTCACCTTCTTGAGCCTTCAGCTCCTCACCTTCAGCTCCTCACCTTCTTGAGCCTTCAGCTCCTCACCTTTTTAGCCTTCAGCTCATCACCTTCTTGAGCCTTCAGCTCCTCACCTTCTTGAGCCTTCAGCTCATCACCTTCTTGAGCCTTCAGCTCCTCACCTTCTTGCGCCTTCAGCTCCTCACCTTCTTGCGCCTTCAGCTCCTCACCTTCTGAGCCTTCAGCTCCTCACCTTTTTAGCCTTCAGCTCCCCACCTTCTTGAGCCTTCAGCTCCTCACCTTTTTAGCCTTCAGCTCCTCACCTTCTTGACCCTTCAGCTCCTCACCTTCTTGACCCTTCAGCTCCTCACCTTCTTGAGCCTTTAGCTCCTCACCTTCTTGAGCCTTCAGCTCCTCACCTTTTTAGCCTTCAGCTCCTCACCTTCTTGACCCTTCAGCTCCTCACCTTCTTGACCCATCAGCTCCTCACCATTTTAGCCTTCAGCTCCTCACCTTCTTGAGCCTTCAGCTCCTCACCTTCTTGACCCTTCAGCTCCTCACCTTCTTGAGCCTTCAGCTCCCCACCTTCTTGAGCCTTCAGCTCCCCACCTTCTTGAGCCTTCAGCTCCTCACCTTCTTGCGCCTTCAGCTCCTCACCATTTTAGCCTTCAGCTCCTCACCTTCTTGAGCCTTCAGCTCCTCACCTTCTTGACCCATCAGCTCTTCACCTTCTTGAGCCTTCAGCTCCTCACCTTCAGCTCCTCACCTTCTTGAGCCTTCAGCTCCTCACCTTTTTAGCCTTCAGCTCATCACCTTCTTGAGCCTTCAGCTCCTCACCTTCTTGAGCCTTCAGCTCATCACCTTCTTGAGCCTTCAGCTCCTCACCTTCTTGCGCCTTCAGCTCCTCACCTTCTTGCGCCTTCAGCTCCTCACCTTCTGAGCCTTCAGCTCCTCACCTTTTTAGCCTTCAGCTCCCCACCTTCTTGAGCCTTCAGCTCCTCACCTTTTTAGCCTTCAGCTCCTCACCTTCTTGACCCTTCAGCTCCTCACCTTCTTGACCCTTCAGCTCCTCACCTTCTTGAGCCTTTAGCTCCTCACCTTCTTGAGCCTTCAGCTCCTCACCTTTTTAGCCTTCAGCTCCTCACCTTCTTGACCCTTCAGCTCCTCACCTTCTTGACCCATCAGCTCCTCACCATTTTAGCCTTCAGCTCCTCACCTTCTTGAGCCTTCAGCTCCTCACCTTCTTGACCCTTCAGCTCCTCACCTTCTTGAGCCTTCAGCTCCCCACCTTCTTGAGCCTTCAGCTCCCCACCTTCTTGAGCCTTCAGCTCCTCACCTTCTTGACCCTTCAGCTCCTCACCTTCTTGAGCCTTCAGCTCCTCACCTTCTTGACCCATCAGCTCCTCACCTTTTTAGCCTTCAGCTCCTCACCTTCTTGACCCTTCAGCTCCTCACCTTCTTGAGCCTTCAGCTCCTCACCTTCTTGACCCTTCAGCTCCTCACCTTCTTGAGCCTTCAGCTCCCCACCTTCTTGAGCCTTCAGCTCCTCACCTTCTTGAGCCTTCAGCTCCTCACCTTTTTAGCCTTCAGCTCCTCAACTTCTTGAGCCTTCAGCTCCTTAACTTCTTGAGCCTTCAGCTTCTCACCTTCTTGCGCCTTCAGCTCCTCACCTTCTTGAGCCTTCAGCTCCTCACCTTTTTAGCCTTCAGCTCCTCAACTTCTTGATCCTTCAGCTCCTCACCTTTTTAGTCTTCAGCTCCTCACCTTCTTGACTCTTCAACTCCTCACCTTCTTGACCCTTCAGCTCCTCACCTTTTTATCCTTCAGCTCCTCACCTTTTTAGCCTTCAGCTCCTCACCTTTTTAGCCTTCAGCTCCTCACCTTCTTTAGACTAAAGCTCCTCACCTTTTTACCCTTCAGCTCCTCACCTTCTTGACCCTTCAGCACCTCACCTTCTTGACCCTTCAGCTCCTCACCTTTTTAGCCTTCTGCTCCTCACCTTCTTGACCCTTCAGCTCCTCACCTTCTTGACCCTTCAGCTCCTCACCTTCTTGAGCCTTCAGCTCCTCACCTTCTTGAGCCTTCAGCTCCTCACCTTCTTGACTCTTCAACTCCTCACCTTTATAGCCTTCAGCTCCTCACCTTCTTGACCCTTCAGCTCCTCACCTTCTTGACTCTTCAACTCCTCACCTTCTTGACTCTTCAACTCCTCACCTTCTTGACCCTTCAGCTCCTCACCTTCTTGACTCTTCAACTCCTCACCTTCTTGACCCTTCACCTCCTCACCTTTATAGCCTTCAGCTCCTCACCTTCTTGACCCTTCAGCTCCTCACCTTCTTGACTCTTCAACTCCTCACCTTCTTGACCCTTCACCTCCTCACCTTTATAGCCTTCAGCTCCTCACCCTTTTAGCCTTCAGCTCCTCACCTTCTTGAGCCTTCAGCTCCTCACCTTCTTGACCCTTCAGCTCCTCACCTTCTTGACTCTTCAGCTCCTCACCTTCTTGAGCCTTCAGCTCCTCACCTTCTTGAGCCTTCAGCTCCTCACCTTTTCAGCCTTCAGCTCCTCACCTTTTCAGCCTTCAGCTCCTCACCTTTTCAGCCTTCAGCTCCTCACCTTCTTGAGCCTTCAGCTCCTCACCTTTTTATCCTTCAGCTCCTCACCTTCTTGAGCCTTCAGCTCCTCACCTTCTGAGACTTCAGCTCCTCACCTTTTTAGCCTTCAGCTCCTCACCTTCTTCAGCCTTCAGCTCCTCACCTTCTTCAGCCTTCAGCTCCTCACCTTTTTAGCCTTCAGCTCCTCACCTTCTTGACCTTTCAGCTCCTCACCTTCTTGAGCCTTCAGCTCCTCACCTTCTTGACTCTTCAACTCCTCACCTTCTTGAGCCTTCAGCTCCTCACCTTCTTGAGCCTTCAGCTCCTCACCTTCTTCACCCTTCAGCTCCTCACCTTTTTAGCCTTCAGCTCCTCACCTTCTTGAGCCTTCAGCTCCTCACCCTTTTAGCCTTTTGCTCCTCACTTTCTTGACCCTTCAGCTCCTCACCTTTTTAGCCTTCAGCTCCTCACCTTCTTGAGCCTTCAGCTCCTCACCTTCTGAGACTTCAGCTCCTCAACTTCTTGAGCCTTCAGCTCCTCACCTTTTTAGCCTTCAGCTCCTCACCTTTTTATCCTTCAGCTCCTCACCTTCTTCAGCCTTCAGCTCCTCACCTTCTTCAGCCTTCAGCTCCTCACCTTCTTGACCCTTCAGCTCCTCACCTTTTTATCCTTCAGCTCCTCACCTTCTTGACCCTTCAGCTCCTCACCTTTTTATCCTTCAGCTCCTCACCTTCTTGAGCCTTCAGCTCCTCACCTTTTTAGCCTTCAGCTCCTCACCTTTTTAGCCTTCAGCTCCTCACCTTTTTGACCCTTCAGCTCCTCACCTTTTTAGCCTTCAGCTCCTCACTTTCTTGACCCTTCAGCTCCTCACCTTTTTAGCCTTCTGCTCCTCACCTTCTTGAGCCTTCAGCTCCTCACCTTTTTAGCCTTCAGCTCCTCACCTTCTTGAGCCTTCAGCTCCTCACCTTTTTAGCCTTCTGCTCCTCACCTTTTTAGCCTTCAGCTCCTCACCTTCTTGAGCCTTCAGCTCCTCACCTTCTTGAGCCTTCAGCTCCTCACCTTCTTGAGCCTTCAGCTCCTCACCTTCTTGAGCCTTCAACTCCTCACTTTCTTGACCCTTCAGCTCCTCACCTTCTTGAGCCTTCAGCTCCTCACCTTTTTAGCCTTCTGCTCCTCACCTTCTTGAGCCTTCAGCTCCTCACCTTCTTGACCCTTCAGCTCCTCACCTTCTTGACCCTTCAGCTCCTCACCTTCTTGAGCCTTCAGCTCCTCACCTTCTTGACCCTTCAGCTCCTCACCTTCTTGAGCCTTCAGCTCCCCACCTTATTGAGCCTTCAGCTCCTCACCTTCTTGAGCCTTCAGCTCCTCACCTTTTTAGCCTTCAGCTCCTCAACTTCTTGAGCCTTCAGCTCCTCACCTTTTTAGCCTTCAGCTCCTCAACTTCTTGAGCCTTCAGCTCCTTACCTTCTTGAGCCTTCAGCTTCTCACCTTCTTGCGCCTTCAGCTCCTCACCTTCTTGAGCCTTCAGCTCCTCACCTTTTTAGCCTTCAGCTCCTCAACTTCTTGATCCTTCAGCTCCTCACCTTTTTAGTCTTCAGCTCCTCACCTTCTTGACTCTTCAACTCCTCACCTTCTTGACCCTTCAGCTCCTCACCTTTTTATCCTTCAGCTCCTCACCTTTTTAGCCTTCAGCTCCTCACCTTTTTAGCCTTCAGCTCCTCACCTTCTTTAGACTAAAGCTCCTCACCTTTTTACCCTTCAGCTCCTCACCTTCTTGACCCTTCAGCTCCTCACCTTTTTAGCCTTCTGCTCCTCACCTTCTTGACCCTTCAGCTCCTCACCTTCTTGACCCTTCAGCTCCTCACCTTCTTGAGCCTTCAGCTCCTCACCTTCTTGAGCCTTCAGCTCCTCACCTTCTTGACTCTTCAACTCCTCACCTTTATAGCCTTCAGCTCCTCACCTTCTTGACCCTTCAGCTCCTCACCTTCTTGACTCTTCAACTCCTCACCTTCTTGACTCTTCAACTCCTCACCTTCTTGACCCTTCAGCTCCTCACCTTCTTGACTCTTCAACTCCTCACCTTCTTGACCCTTCACCTCCTCACCTTTATAGCCTTCAGCTCCTCACCTTCTTGACCCTTCAGCTCCTCACCTTCTTGACTCTTCAACTCCTCACCTTCTTGACCCTTCACCTCCTCACCTTTATAGCCTTCAGCTCCTCACCCTTTTAGCCTTCAGCTCCTCACCTTCTTGAGCCTTCAGCTCCTCACCTTCTTGACCCTTCAGCTCCTCACCTTCTTGACTCTTCAGCTCCTCACCTTCTTGAGCCTTCAGCTCCTCACCTTCTTGAGCCTTCAGCTCCTCACCTTTTCAGCCTTCAGCTCCTCACCTTTTCAGCCTTCAGCTCCTCACCTTTTCAGCCTTCAGCTCCTCACCTTCTTGAGCCTTCAGCTCCTCACCTTTTTATCCTTCAGCTCCTCACCTTCTTCACCCTTCAGCTCCTCACCTTTTTAGCCTTTTGCTCCTCACTTTCTTGACCCTTCAGCTCCTCACCTTTTTAGCCTTCAGCTCCTCACCTTCTTGAGCCTTCAGCTCCTCACCTTCTGAGACTTCAGCTCCTCACCTTTTTAGCCTTCAGCTCCTCACCTTCTTCAGCCTTCAGCTCCTCACCTTCTTCAGCCTTCAGCTCCTCACCTTTTTAGCCTTCAGCTCCTCACCTTCTTGACCTTTCAGCTCCTCACCTTCTTGAGCCTTCAGCTCCTCACCTTCTTGACTCTTCAACTCCTCACCTTCTTGAGCCTTCAGCTCCTCACCTTCTTGAGCCTTCAGCTCCTCACCTTCTTCACCCTTCAGCTCCTCACCTTTTTAGCCTTCAGCTCCTCACCCTTTTAGCCTTTTGCTCCTCACTTTCTTGACCCTTCAGCTCCTCACCTTTTTAGCCTTCAGCTCCTCACCTTCTTGAGCCTTCAGCTCCTCACCTTCTGAGACTTCAGCTCCTCAACTTCTTGAGCCTTCAGCTCCTCACCTTTTTAGCCTTCAGCTCCTCACCTTTTTATCCTTCAGCTCCTCACCTTTTTATCCTTCAGCTCCTCACCTTCTTCAGCCTTCAGCTCCTCACCTTCTTCAGCCTTCAGCTCCTCACCTTCTTGACCCTTCAGCTCCTCACCTTTTTATCCTTCAGCTCCTCACCTTCTTGACCCTTCAGCTCCTCACCTTTTTATCCTTCAGCTCCTCACCTTCTTGAGCCTTCAGCTCCTCACCTTTTTAGCCTTCAGCTCCTCACCTTTTTGACCCTTCAGCTCCTCACCTTTTTAGCCTTCAGCTCCTCACTTTCTTGACCCTTCAGCTCCTCACCTTTTTAGCCTTCTGCTCCTCACCTTCTTGAGCCTTCAGCTCCTCACCTTTTTAGCCTTCAGCTCCTCACCTTCTTGAGCCTTCAGCTCCTCACCTTTTTAGCCTTCTGCTCCTCACCTTTTTAGCCTTCAGCTCCTCACCTTCTTGAGCCTTCAGCTCCTCACCTTCTTGAGCCTTCAGCTCCTCACCTTCTTGAGCCTTCAGCTCCTCACCTTCTTGAGCCTTCAACTCCTCACTTTCTTGACCCTTCAGCTCCTCACCTTCTTGAGCCTTCAGCTCCTCACCTTTTTAGCCTTCAGCTCCTCACTTTCTTGACCCTTCAGCTCCTCACCTTTTTGAGCCTTCAGCTCCTCACCTTTTTAGCCTTCTGCTCCTCACCTTCTTGAGCCTTCAGCTCCTCACCTTCTTGACCCTTCAGCTCCTCACCTTCTTGAGCCTTCAGCTCCTCACCTTTTTAGCCTTCAGCTCCTCACCTTCTTGAGCCTTCAGCTCCTCACCTTTTTAGCCTTCTGCTCCTCACCTTCTTGAGCCTTCAGCTCCTCACCTTCTTGAGCCTTCAGCTCCTCACCTTTTTAGCCTTCAGCTCCTCACCTTCTTGAGCCTTCAACTCCTCACCTTTTTAGCCTTCTGCTCCTCACCTTCTTGAGCCTTCAGCTCCTCACCTTCTTGAGCCTTCAGCTCCTCACCTTTTTAGCCTTCAGCTCCTCACCTTTTTAGCCTTCAGCTCCTCACCTTCTTGAGCCTTCAACTCCTCACTTTCTTGACCCTTCAGCTCCTCACCTTTTTGAGCCTTCAGCTCCTCACCTTCTTGAGCCTTCAGCTCCTCACCTTTTTGAGCCTTCTGCTCCTCACCTTTATAGCCTTCTGCTCCTCACCTTCTTGAGCCTTCAGCTCCTTGAGACTTCAGCACTATAATGATGTTGTAAATAGTATTTTATCTTTTATATAAACAATAATTAGTTTAATTACTATATATTCGCCTCGCGAATCTTGCAAGGTTCATTGAATTAAATCATGGAGAAGCTTTTTTTTTTTATAAAGCAAATGTAACTGTAAATGTAAAGGAAATACTACACTCCACTTTGGGTTATTTTGAGGTTGATGATTCACTTTGGAAAATACAGATTCTGGGCCAACAAGAGTACTTGTTTTTTCTTTTAAAAAAAGGAGAAAAACCCACAATCACACAGTGAAATTCTTGCCCTGTTACAATGTCTTGTCTGTTACAAGCCTTCCTGAGGAGGCTGAAGAAATTGGGCATGTCTCCCAGGATACTCAGGAAGTTCTACAGTGTGGTGGAGACACCTTAACCAGCTGCATCTCACCTGGTGCATCTCACCTGGTCCGACAACACTACTGTGGCGGAGCGCAGTGGCCTGCAGAGAGGATCAGCAGAACACCACTGCCTCACTGCAGAGCCTCTACCAGCACAGGGTCCACAGTAGAGCTGCTCCACCCATCCACAACACAGTAGAGCTGCTCCACCCATCCACAACACAGTAGAGCTGCTCCACCCATCCACAACACAGTAGAGCTGCATCACCCATCCACAACACAGTAGAGCTGCTCCACCCATCCACAACACAGTAGAGCTGCATCACCCATCCACAACACAGTAGAGCTGCTCCACCCATCCACAACACAGTAGAGCTGCTCCACCCATCCACAACACAGTAGAGCTGCATCACCCATCCACAACACAGTAGAGCTGCTCCACCCATCCACAACACAGTAGAGCTGCTCCACCCATCCACAACACAGTAGAGCTGCTCCACCCATCCACAACACAGTAGAGCTGCTCCACCCATCCACAACACAGTAGAGCTGCTCCACCCATCCACAACACAGTAGAGCTGCTCCACCCATCCACAACACAGTAGAGCTGCTCCACCCATCCACAACACAGTACAGCTGCTCCAGCCATCCACAACACAGTAGAGCTGCTCCACCCATCCACAACACAGTAGATCTGCTCCACCCATCCACAACACAGTAGAGCTGCTCCACCCATCCACAACACAGTAGATCTGCTCCACCCATCCACAACACAGTAGAGCTGCTCCACCCATCCACAACACAGTACAGCTGCTCCACCCATCCACAACACAGTAGAGCTGCTCCACCCATCCACAACACAGTAGAGCTGCTCCACCCATCCACAACACAGTAGATCTGCATCACCCATCCACAACACAGTAGAGCTGCTCCACCCATCCACAACACAGTAGAGCTGCTCCACCCATCCACAACACAGTAGAGCTTCTCCACCCATCCACAACACAGTAGAGCTGCCTCCACCCATCCACAACACAGTAGATCTGCTCCACCCATCCACAACACAGTACAGCTGCTCCACCCATCCACAACACAGTAGATCTGCTCCACCCATCCACAACACAGTAGATCTGCTCCACCCATCCACAACACAGTAGAGCTGCTCCACCCAGCCACAACACAGTAGATCTGCTCCACCCATCCACAACACAGTAGATCTGCTCCACCCATCCACAACACAGTAGATCTGCTCCACCCATCCACAACACAGTAGATCTGCTCCACCCATCCACAACACAGTAGATCTGCTCCACCCATCCACAACACAGTAGAGCTGCTCCACCCATCCACAACACAGACTGCCCCCCCCCCCCCCCTCAGGCCGGAGGTTCAGAAGCTTGAAAAGCAAAACCAACGGACTGAAAAACTCTTTCTTCCCCGTCGCCATCAGACGTCTGAACAGCTGCTGACATGTTTACTTTGCACATGTTTACTTTGCACATCTCACTTTCTTACTAATTTTTGCACTGCTCTGTTATTTTATTTTATTTCATTCTAATTTTTGTGTATATACTTATCTATGTAGGTCGGCTCCAGGGTAGACGGCAAAATAAGAATTTCATTCACTGTGAAACCTGCTTTTACTGTTGATAAAAAACAATAAAAAACACCTTGAACCTTGAAGCAGAACCTGTGCGGGAGGAGCCGTTGGTGTTCGGGTGGAGCGGCGCCGCTCCAACCAGGTGAAGGTCCATTAAAAAGGCAGCTGTTGCCCCTCAATTACAGCATTACAGCGCTCGGGGCCCGGGGCCATTGGCGTCCTGGCCGGCGAAGGTCAGGGCAGCGCGGGGGGTTAATCACAGAGCGGGGAAGCTGTGTGTGTGTGTGTGTGTGTGTGTGTGTGTGTGTGTGTGTGTGTGTGTGTGTGTGTGTGTGTGTGTGTGTGTGTGTGTGTGTGTGTGTGTGTGTGTGTGTGTGTGTGTGTGTGTGTGTGTGTGTGTGTGTGTGTGTGTGTGTGTGTGTGTGTGTGTGTGTGAGAGATATGAATAGAAATTGTTCTTACCATATTATTTAGTGTTTTACGATGGACTATTTTACAAAGAGTAGCCACTGATGTGACGATCATATTGTCCTGCAGAAAGGACAGTGTTTGTTGTTAGAAGAATTAGATTACAAAAGACAGAAACGTCCACATGCCCACGCTGGGATGTTCAGCACATCCCTGCTGAACGGAGTCGGTCCTGTCGTGTCCCAGTTTAAATACATTTAGACTGTAGAAATGTGGAAAAGCCACTTTGACTATATATGAACACTACGACTACAACACTGCAGCAGACCAAACACCAACTTTCACACTTATTTCTCAGGAACTTTAGTATTTGATTTGAATATAGGAGAAGTTAGACAATATAAAACGCCAGTATCCTGTGAAAGCTGCAAAAAAATACACGTTTGTGTGCAAAGAAAGTGTAACTGAGCCTGTGGATCAGTGTGTACACTGTAAAAAAAAAAATGTTGTTTTTACAGGAAAACGCTGGCAGCTGGGGTTACCCAGGAGAAGGTGGCTTGAACGAAGAATGGCGGCAGCGCGGAGTTGCGGTGTGGCAGGTCCTACGACCCCGCGCGTCCTTTTCCATCAAGGAGGCCGTTTATGCCGCAAAACATGCCAATTAAAAACTGTATTGACGGCAAAGCAGTCTTTTAACAGCAAAAAGGCCTGGAATGTGTTTTATGGAGTGCTTTTTGGGCTATTGTTGCTACTCACTGTCGCATCACCTGTGCGTATCTACCTGGCCAGAGCAATCAACGCTGATGGAAACCACCTGTGCCACCGTGCACTCCCGGCGTCTGAACCTGGAGCAGGCGCCGGTTCGTGGCCAAGCGACGTTTCTCCAGTGAGTTTGCAGTGTAATCTACTGGGATATTATGCGATCTATTCATCTGTCCTGCGGCTCGGGCGAGCCCAACTGCCGGAGCGCATTACTGTCCCAGTGGGTCGCTCATCCATTACACCGCTCCGGAGAATGGCAGGTCTCCTCCTCACGCTGCTCCTGCTGGCCGGAGATGTTCAGCTAAATCCTGGGCCAGTGACCACTGGAGCGCTGCAGAGCCCCGGCGCAGTCCCTGTGTCCGCGATTCACTCGGTGCTACCGGTGGTGAGTGAGCATGAACCCCCTGAGTCGGGCTTCTCCACTTATAATTTAAATCTCGGACATGGTGACTTAATGAATAACTTATCGTTCCTGGACTGTGGAGACCTTGATAGGTCCACTGTCTGCCCTACTAAATCTGCTGAAGATGCCGCTGTGCGTTGTAACCCCGCAGTGAAGAGACAGAGGTTATTCAAAACTTTTCAAACTGTCAATCATGCGAAAGTTTTGTGGGACCCGAAGCTGAAACCAAGGGGGCTATTCGGCGGACAATTTAACATCAGGAGAATTACTCTAAAAAGCAATCAGCTAATTCATCTTCTGTCTGACTCAAATATAGACTTTCTTTGTCTGACCGAGACGTGGTTGAAACAGTCTACTCCCTCAAGTGTATTTACAGTGCCTGGATATCAATGTTTTAGACGAGACAGACGGATGGAAGGGGAGGGGGGGTGCTTTTTTATGTAAGAGAAGGCATTAAATGTGAGCGCGAGGTTTATAAAGCGGGTAACACTTTGGAATATGTTGGGATAAAAATTATTTTGTCTAAACAAATGTCTTTTAACATTATAGGTGTCTATCGGCCTCCCTCTGCACATGACACTTTTTATGATCAACTTGCTGAAGTCTTGAATGAGTGCAATCACAACAAAGAACTATTGCTTATGGGTGATTTTAATGTGAATTGGGAGGATAAAACCAAAAGGAAAAAACTAAAAATGATTACCGAAAAATTCCACTTAAAACAACTAGTAAAAGGCCCAACTAGGATTGCAAAATGCTCAAGTACACAGATTGACTTGATATTTACCAACAGAGCAGAAAGAATAACGAAAAGTTATAATTTAATTAGCGGCCTATCCGACCATAATTTAACTCTGTGTGCTAGAAAACTGTCTAAAAATAGATTTAGGAACACAGCAAATAAGACAAAAATCTGCAAGTGCATACCGAAAGCTAAACAAGAAGAATTTGCAAGTGAAATTAATAGTTTGAATTGGGATGATGTATCTCTCTGATGATCTGAACTATGGGTGTAACACTTTCACTAACAAAATTAATTCTGTGAAAGAGAGATTTAGTGTGAATGTCAAGACACAATTTAAAAACAAAAATAATTGACCTTGGTTCAATGAGAATTTATGGAAGCTGATGAAAACTAGAGATGCTGCACTGAGGAAGGCAATTAAAACTAGAAGAGAAACTGATATGCTGGTTTATAAAGGTTTGAGGAACAAAGTTATCCAAGAACTAAGATCAGCTAAATCCCGATTTTATGTCAATATTTTAAATGAGGCAAGAGGCAACATTAAATTGATATGGAAAAATATAGATGATCTCACAAGGAGAAACCATAAATCTATAGGAGATCTTATATTAAAAGTACAGGGAGAGTTAATTGAAGATAATCGTGTTGTTGCTTCTGCTCTTAATAATTTTTTTCTTGAATCTGTATGTGAACTTGGGAAAAAATTTCCAACAAGAAAACTGGATGTTGCTCCACTAGATAAAACAGCCCCGGTCTTCCAACTGGTAGAAACAAATGTGTCACAAGTACAAAAAATCATCAGCTCTCTGAAAAGCTCCAAATCTAGAGATGCTTTTCACTTTGACACCAAGTTTGTTAAGTCACATAAGGATATTTTATCCTGTCCTGTCACTCACTTAATTAATCTCTCTTTTAAATGTAGTCTTTTTCCTGAGGACTGGAAATGTGCCATTGTCACACCTGTTTTTAAATCTGGAGACCGCCTTGAAGCTAGTAACTATCGACCTATAAGCATACTGCCAGTATTTTCAAAAATTGCTGAAAAGGTTGTCATTGAACAACTGACCTCATTTCTTAACACCAGCAATTTTGGTCTACATTGTATGCAATTTGGTTTTAGAGCGAACCATTCAACCGAGACTGCCTCCTTACATTTAATAGAGCAAATTAAATCACGGCTTGATAAAGGAGGAGTAGTTGGTGCTGTATTTTTAGACCTGTGTAAAGCATTTGATACAGTTAACCACAGTGTCTTAATATCAAAACTTTCTAAATTGAATTTTTCGCCTAGAGCTCTGGCTTGGATGTCATCATATTTATCAAACAGGAGGCAATGTGTTAAAGTCTGTGATGCACAATCCAGTTACAGGACATGTACTATGGGAGTCCCACAAGGATCTGTATTAGGTCCTTTATTATTTAGTCTTTATATTAATGATCTTGCTGAACAGTGTGCTGATGTCGATCTGCAGATGTACGCAGATGACACTGTTGTTCATGTACATGCTAAAACAGCTGACTTAGCAGCTGCTAAGTTAACAACTGCACTGGAGAGAATCACTCTTTGGCTTGATCAATCATGTTTAAATGTAAACAAAACAAAATGTATGTTTTTTTCTAAAACCATGGTACAAATCCCTGATGTTGAGATTCTCATTAAAGGTGAACGAATTGATATAGTTACTGAATTTAAATATCTTGGCGTGTTTCTGGATCCAAATTTAAATTTTAAGAAACATGTCAAAAAAATGGTTAAAACCATAAAATACAATTTAGTTAATTTTAAACACATCAGAAATTGTCTCTCTCTGGATGCAGCCAAGATATTTATGCACGCCATGATTCTGTCCCGCATGTCATATTGTATCACCTGCTGGGGGCAGGCTGGTGAATCTACTCTGAGACCTCTGGAGTCTTTATACAAACAAACTTTAAAAACACTGGACAAAAAGCCAATTCGTTATCATCATTGTAGGATACTTGAGAAACATGAGTTATTGAGCTTTGAGAATTTTAGGTTAGTCACCAATTTGTGTATGGTCTATAAAATTTTAAATGGTTTGGCCCCACAGCCATTATGTGTTTTTATCCACGCTCGCTCGTCAAATTCCATCAGATCCACTAGAATATCCTCCATACGAGATTGTACCACACCATTTCGCCGCACTGTAGCGGGGCAATCTGCTTTTTCTGTAAGAGCCACAAACCAGTGGAATACCTTACCTGACGCCGTAAGGGGCAGTAGCTCTCTCAGAGTCTTCAAATCCAACCTCAAAAATCTGTTAAAAGCTGCTCAGCTCTGCAACCACTAATTTGGTCCGTAGACTTCTTTTTGTGTGTGTGGGTGTGGGCGTGGGTGGGATGAGGGAGGTGGGGGGAGTTGCACGCAGACGTGTGTAGCCACGTTGTTGTGGTGTTTTATCCCTGTATACTGTTTAATCTGTCTTGTTACTGTGTTGTATTTTTGTGACCTGCCAAGGGACTACAGATGCAAATTAGCTTAAAGCTACAATCTGGTATAGTGCATCAAATGGCAACATTTCTGTTTTAACTGTACATTGTCCCTTTTAAATAAATTTTATATTCATTCATAATCTGATGTTAGAGGAGGAAGATGTTCTATAATCTGGATTAGAGGAGGAAGATGCTGTATAATCTGTTAGAGGAAGACGCTCCATAATCTGATGTTCGAGGAAGATGCTCTATAATCTGGATTAGAGGAGGAAGATGCTCTAAATCTGTTAAAAGCTGCTCAGCTCTGCAACCACTAGTTTGGTCCGTAGACTTCTTTTTGTGTGTGTGGGTGTGGGCGTGGGTGGGATGAGGGAGGTGGAGAAGCCGTCGGTGGGGAATCCACCGCCGCCATCTTGTTCGGCCATTTTGATCCGAATCACCACCCCAGCGCCACTGTTGGTGGGAGGCAGTACTACATGCAATATGTTTTGTTCCGACGCACAATTACAGCGTCACTGTCGGTGGGAGGCAAGAGAACATGATCCGCAATGCAACCGTGCTCCTCCAGACTTGAAACCTCGCCAGTGCGGTATAAAAATGGCGGTGTACGGCCGCTGACATGCTTGTTTGTGGACGCCGCCATTATTACTCACGGTCAGCGCCATACTACTCTCAAAACGCAAACCTCGCCAGTGCGGTATCACAATGGTGGCTTATGGGCACCGACATACTTGTTTTTGGCCGCCGCCATGCGTGTTTGTGGTCGCCGCCATATTTAAAAGGACAACTGATGTCACTGCTTCAGTTACGTCACGGTTTCATGGATCATGTTCAGTTTGAAGAAGCACAAGAACACTGGAGAAACATCCAGGTAGATATTATGTGAATAGAGCTCAGAGTGTTTATAAGGTCCAGAGCCAAGTGGATTGAAGAGGGAGAATCCCCCCCCATCATATTCCATATTCAATATCTCTCTGAACCTATTTCAACAAGACACTGCAGCTGGAACCACATCTGTAGAGTTCAGCTACTAAACTGATCTGCCTTCTTCATTCATGCAGTGACAATGTGTGGTGCATTAAGCAAAACTAACTACAAAAATGGAGAGTAACTGTAGTTACTTCAGAGTAAATGTCCATGACAAACCTTCAAAAAGTACCTCTGACAACTTTAAAAGAATAAAACCATCCATGAATCACGTCATTGTTCTTTATTATATATTAAAAGCACTTTTAAAGACAAAACCAAACAAATCCACATGAGCAAGCGTGAGCGACTGTGGAAAGGGAAAAAGTCCCTCTAACAGGAAGAAATCTTTGCAGAAACCAGACTCAGAGGTGGAGGCATTCTGCTGGCCGGTTGGGGTGAGAGGATAGAGGAGAGGACAGACAGATAGATAAAAGATACACTCTGAAAATTGGGACAGGAGACTTCAAACCACTATATTGATAGACATCCGGCAGGGAGGATGAGAGCACAGACGACAGGAGCTTGCTAGAACTTTCTCCCACTGGCTATGATGACCTGTGCTTGAAGCCTTGTGTGACCTTCAGCCATCAGGATGTTGATGATGATCTGAAAAAGATGGACAAGGTGCATGCAGATAGGTTTCAAAAGACACAAAATATTGACCACTACTTCTATGATGTCCTCCATTGATTGATCATCTTAATTCTGGAAGCATAACATCAAAAATGTAATCGATGAGTCTCAGGTCCCCCTTCTTGATTTCCATGACCTCCTCCATCTCTTTCAGCATCTCGAAGATCTGTTGCAATACAGACGAATAAAAATAAACAAACTGAGCTTATGTTACATAAAAAATCTCAAACTTGATTGATGAGTCATAGGAGTGTTCTGCATGCAGACATGCGACACTCAATTCCTTTACGGTCTCTGGATCCGTGGTCAGCACAGATGCTGTGTGCATTGTTGGGTGTGCATATGAATGCTCCATGCCCACGCATTCGCTGCTACGATGACGTGACATTCTGATTGAACACTGCGTCTGAAAAAATATTTAAATCAGAATCATTAGTATTTGTTCAAATGTACTGATCTCTCATTGATGATTGCAAACTGACAAGCATCCAAGTGATTCATTGCAGTATGTTATATATAAGATATTCAATCTCCCTCACAACCATTAAACTTTCTCTAATTTGGATGCTCTGATAATAACACAGAAATCCCAGTCAGGTTGTAAAAATCCAGTAATGCAGTATGATAAAAAATACCAGTACGGGTCTAAATAAACCAACACATGGAACAAAGATAAAAAAAGAGCAACATAAACTTTGAGCTGATCTTACTTGAATTGCTCCCAACATAACTATACAACGACTCTTCCTCTCACTAATACTGATATAATGACACCTATCAACCATGTCCTACTTATTAGTGCAGGCTGATGCACACCGTTTTGAGGCTTTTCACCCACGTGACAAAATTCAGCCATTTAGGACGTAAACGCAACTAAATGTTGTGATGAAACTGCAGTTAGCAGGAGTGATAAGTGAAGGCACACAGTAAACTGTGAGTTGTCTGGACGGAGAAATAAAGCAGCAGATATGTGGACAGACTGACACAGTTGGGGAGAGATGAACATATCTGTTCCCTCATGGAAGGTTGTGAAGCTGATCTGGCTCCGGTCTTCCAGTGCGAGTATAAACATAGTCTCTAAATACTGGTATAACTCCACCTACTATTTCGTTCTTATTAGTGCAGGCTGATACTTTACACATAGAAAAAAATGCAATTATTTACCTTAGCAGAAGACAATCCTTTACTCTGTTGAGCTTCGAGTACACGTGTGAAGAAAACAATGCAATGGGAACAAATGTGCGTTTGAAGCGCGGCGCACAGTTTTTTTCCGGCGAGTGGGTCCTCCAACGTCACTTCCGGTGGGTGGGCCTCCGAAAACGTAATTCCCGACGTTCCTCGGGGTCTGTTACGTCACTTCCTGTATGTCGCTTCTGTTAACGTCACTTCCGGTACGCCCAATTTCAAAATGGCGGCGATCGGTAAATAAGTATGGCGGCGCTCGCAACACCGCCATTTTTGATTCTCCACCGACATCTCTTGGGGAGGTGGGGGGAGTTGCACGCAGGCGTGTGTAGCCACGTTGTTGTGGTGTTTTATCCCTGTATACTGTTTAATCTGTCTTGTTACTGTGTTGTATTTTTGTGACCTGCCAAGGGACTACAGATGCAAATTAGCTTAAAGCTACAATCTGGTATAGTGCATCAAATGGCAACATTTATGTTTTAACTGTACATTGTCCCTTTTAAATAAATTTTATATTCATTCACCAGAGAATTCCTGTAAAATATACAGCAGCACAGTAGATAACTTTACGGACAAAATATGTAAATTGATTTACAGGGAACGAAATCACAGCCTAATTTCCATTAAGAAACTGTGAAGTCTACAAAAAAACCCTGTTAATTTTGCATAAAGGTGATGTATATAGACAGACAATTTCCTATATATTTTACATGCAATAATAGTTCATTGTGCATCGATAAATGATAAAATTAACAGGGAAACATCGAATAAAAAAGTCATTCAAACTGGTAGAACAACAGTAAAACTGTGCATTTTAAATTGAGCTGTTCTGTATATTATACATAAAATCTACTCATATGCAATATTTTTATGTTTTAATGATCAAGTTATAATGCAAAATTTACTTAAAAACCTGCAAAATGATTACTACTACACATACACCAAATCATGTAAAACTACATCTTGAGAAAAGACGAGAGGAAAAATATCACTTCTGAGAAATGTATTTAACAATTGGATGGATTTTTTTTTCAACGTATACAACATGCAAAGAAACTACATGTAATGTTTTTTGTAGCTATAACTGAACCCAAGTTAAAATATTCCAGAAGATTAGTCTCTTTATATCTGGACATTCTTCTGCCACTTTAACAAAACTTAATTGCCAGGTGCATAACAACAACCAAATTCAATCAAAATCAATTTTCTTAAATACTGAATATGGGGGATCTGCCCCCTACTGGTCTACATATAGATGCTATTGCTTTGTCTGGAATGTTTCACAATATGGCATAAACCTTACTTATCTTGGAGATAATGAGGTGATGCCAACAGGCCAAGTTACAGGTCAGATCTGTGGAGCGGTCAGTCCCTTCACAGTAAGAATGCATGTTTAAGGTATTTTCTGCAATAAAAACAGTTCTAATTGAATGAATGCAAGACAGATAAGTTTTATACTATGCTGTGGTACATTCCTGCAAAGCTAGAACATCGTAAAGAAACAAGCAGGTGGCGGACCCTCTACCAGAAAAAGTTACTTTAAAACAAAAATTACATATTCTGCCTTAATTACGATATTACACATTGTAGATTTAACAAAGTGAAAAGCAGTACCTCTGGAACAGATGAACATTTTGGAAATGTTGTAATGGTAATGTGGTAATAGCATTTGAGCAATGGTGACGCCAATTTGCGGGGAGCTTTGTGAACGAGCTATTTGCATATTCCACACCCATCAAATCTCTCACGCACACTCTTTCTCCATCCCGACTGACACACTGGACTGTATGCTTTTGTGTTTGTGAGTGGTTGAGCCAGTGACTAAGAAAGAACATTTAGTTGAGATAGCTACATAATGTATTTATATTTCAGAATCATCCCGAGCAACACTGCTGTATAAGGCTGTCACCATGCACTTGCCCGTGTGTCATAACACTCTTGGAAAAACACTTGTTGGGAAACAACCCTAAACAGTCTAGAAACAAAGCAGCAACACAGTATTACGCTGGGAAAAAAAACAAAAAAAAACTTGGAGCATTCCTGCCGACATCTTCGAAAAAAGAAAAAAAGGCTGGTGGCAGACCCTCTACCAGAATAGACTTTAAAACAAAAAGTGTATACTGTGCCTTAATTACCATCGTACACATTGTAGATTTAACAAAGCAAAAACTAAAAGTAACCTCTTCTCAAACAACAGTCCACAGAAAGAGTCCATATTTAGGTTTGACGCCACTCATGATCGGAGAGATCCTGTACCAGGGTGAGGACACGAGGGTTCACGACGCTTTGAGTTTTTGTTTTCTACTTTGGTTCCTTTTTCAGGGTTTATCGAGAAGAAACACCTGTAGAATAAAAGCATATCAAGCATTTTAATTAGTGCGTTTTAAACAAAAAAGCAAAATATACATATATACAATCATGGACAAAAATGATGGCACCCATCAGGAAATACTAACCCACACCCAGAGCCAAGGCCAACAGTCAGACCCAGACCATACTCACCTTTGAAGAAAGTCCAGAGTTGAAGCCAGCTCAGATGGATAATGAACGTTGAAACAATAGTAGCTTCCAAACATGAGGCACAGTGCAGAAATGAAGGAGGAGATGTTTGTGTTGACAACGCTCCGATCCAGACTCAACATGTATCTTCTTGAAGAGTAGCAGGACAGTCCTATGAACAAATTATTTAACAGGTTATAAGCACTGCACTCACATTAAAAAAAAAAAAAAAGACATGAAACTGACTTACCACAGACAATAACAGTGGGTGTCAGAGGCACTTGCTCCAGTTTGACCTCTTCTGCCAGACATGTATGTTCTACATGGAAGAACATGGACTCCTCCTTCTCATCGAAGTAGTTGATCAGAAGCAAGAGCATCTCCTTCACATCATCTGAGCAGTCACTTTGCTGTCCTCGCATCCTCTGAAGCCTTGTGTAATTCTGAAGGAACTTCTTGCTCTTGCTGACAAACTGTGGTTGAGAAGCCTTTTCCCCTTCAAATCCAAATTTTGTGTGAATGTCTCTTTGAGGTCAATCCCAGTCAGTTCCTTGAAGTGAACTGACATGCCAAGGTCACCAAACAAAAATGGCCACTCCTCTCTAAGGTATCTGATACTTTTCCCCTGGTTGACATGTTGACGCTGTGTGTAAAAAGTGGACTTCATCAGACATTTGACCTCCTCTGGATTGGAATCCGAGTGCTGGAACATCACCTTAAGCTTTTCAATGTGTAGCTGTTGGCTCACTTGAGTTTCTTCACGGGGCAGAAATGTTACATTCCATTTAATGCATCCGTAAGTGTCCTGCATTGCTGCTCTCTCTTCTAATGGGATCTCATCTGTGTCTGAGTCATCAGCCTGATGTTTTCTTTTTATTATTTTGGGTGTTGAAGTGCGTCTCACATTTTCGATTCTGTTTTGCAACTGTTTGACAAGGGAATGGTCGCCTGTTCCAACAACATCGCCCTCTATTACGTCTTGCAGAGAATTGGGATATTTTGCCACCATTTGTTTTGCTACGTTAGTTTGAATGTTTTTTACCTACATGAGGACATTTTTCCACCATCTCAGTCACAACAATCCGGACCATTTGCCTCCTCAGTCTTGGGCCTGGCCTTTTTCCCCTCTCCAAAGAATCCATCAGTTCCTCAGGAAATTTACTCCATGGAATTTCAAAGTTGTCGTCCCACTGTGTGTCTAGTCCTGGGCTGGCGGAGGAGGATGATGATGATGAACTTCGGGATGAAACAGAGAGTGATGACAGCGATTGGGAAGGTGAGGCTTCCAGAGATGTTAGTGAGCTGTTTTCGGGAGTTTGGTCTTTAAATGACAAAAAAAATAAGATTATGATTCACACTGCACAATATTCCACAATGTCCATGTCTGCTATTAATTTTGAGTAGTTTTGTGATGTTTTTACTTACATTTCCATTTCCAAACAGACAGAAGCTTTCTGGCTTGTACAGGTCTTAATGCTGTCATCAAATCAGCCTCCGTTACGAAGCGTAGATCATCATATGTCTCGACTCCAATCGACTGCAAGTGCTCCACCAGGATAATTTTGTTGGCAGCTGGAAGTTCTGGTAGGACTTCCATGATGGCAATATCTAGGAAGGTTCGCTCTGAGTCACTCATCTTTGCTCTGACAAAAAAATGCCACCTTCAAACAGAACAGAAAAAATATACAGTACATGCACTTAACAGAGCAGGGGCATACATCAGGTAACGCATATTAATGTCAAACTATTTACAGAGAGAAGTGAGTGAGCTTTAATCAGACTTTATTTTGCCATAATACTGTGTTTTAGTGGAATGACTTGGTATCCACCAAGAATGTAGGATACCAAAGGATAGAAATCGGGCAGGTCATTAATGTTGATACACTGGAACCCAAGACTGTCCTTTGTCACAGAATACAGATGGTATTCTGAGAGGAAGATGCCTTTGTGGATATCCATCAAAACAGACAGATGTGTCATTTTGAATCAAGATGAGTAGAAGTTCACCAAACTCCATACACTCATCGTTTCTGTACACAAGAAACTGTCCTTTTTTATATGCAGTGCCCTTGTGCTGAATGTCTGTGCTAACTGTGGTATAGCTCTCTGAAAAGGCTCACTCCCTGACTGCATGTTTAATAGTGTCACTGTAGAGGCTGGGATAAAACACACAGCAGTCTTTCACTTGCAGTAGTTTACTGCATTGCCCAGCTAAAAGATATGCCTGATACATCTGATGTCGCTGTGACAACGTTTGACAAATGTTTCTGAAGTTTTTCAAGTGTCTGGCACATCTTTTAAAATAACTGTGTTTACTTTCAAACCCAAGTGTCCATAACCTCATCAATGGACCAAATTTCAACAACAGTGATGAATAATGGCGCAAATAGTGGTGCTTGGGTTTTAGTTGAATTTCAGGAAACAACATCTTTCTCAACTCCAAATATTCTTGGATTAAAATGTCCAGATATGCTATCTGGGACAAGGAAATGTTCTGAGCACAAATAAGATCTGCAATGTCTTTGAGCTGGAGAGCTAACTGCCATACTTCATCCTCATGGTTTTGCACTTTGTCACCAATCAAAACTGGTAGTAATCTCAAAAGATTCCAGTTTTGAATGGCTTGTCCTGATAGCTTGGCTCCATCAGGTTTGACAGCACATGGCTTTGTGAGAGCTTCAGATCCTTTATACTTAAACTGTTTGATACGCCTGTTCAAGTATGTGAACCATTTTTTCTTTTTTATGATGTTATTCAGGTACAGTGCTAGATCATAGGACACGACTCCCTCAAAGAGGTCGTGACCTAAACAAGGCGGGAGACCAGGCTGGGATACGTGGAAAGACTCAAGGGTATTAAAGATAGAGTTTACCTTTATTCCTCTGACTTCATGGATGTTTTCAACCTGGAGATCGGCAACAGCTGTGCCATGCGTCTCTGGGATGCGTGGAGGACCACAGGCATTCGGATCAGCCTGAAACTCACTTCTTGTGATTTCACAGTACCTGCAAAAATATCGAGAGCAGCTGAAGTTCTCTGTAAACCCACCTATGCAATGAGAACCCAAGTTATCCCCGGCAATGCAGTATAGACCCCCTTTTACCATTTCTCCATCTACATTTATTCCATCTGTCTCCAACGATTTCAGATCTGCCAACAACTTTGAGAAAACACTGGCTACTCCAAAATGCTTAAAGTCTTTCTCAGCACACAACAAGACTAAAAACATATTATCAGTATTTGAACGCAAATGAATGGGTAAATTTGCTAATGAAAGATAGACTGCAAGTACTTTGTGCGTCTTTTTAGCAGAACCCAGGGGATTCACAACTTCAAAAGAATCTTGGTACAAAATCAGTTTTAGGCTTTCAGGGTTCTCATTAAAGAACTGGTGACCTTTGAAATTTTGTCCATCATACAAATCTGTAAATACCTCTACATCAGGATCTCCAAACTGTTGTGACTGTGTATTCCTCCATAGATCTGACTCTAAAAAGCTCTTCAGAGTTTCTGCCACTGGTATGTAATATGCACATTTTTGTGTCATGTTTTCATCCATTCCCAATGCCACTTCTATGGGTTCCGTGTATTTAAACATTTTAGTGAATGTCTGATTTCTGGTGTATGTTGTTCTTAATTGTCCCTGATGACAGGCAGAGAACAAATCTGACTCTTTAATGCAGTCACAGATTTTAGTGACTGCTTCCTCGGCTAGGCCCATATCATTTTTTAATAAAGAACTTACTTTAGTTATTGTGTAGGCTTGGCCTAACTCGTGCACATTTTGCATTTCCTCAACAATGGTCTGTATAGTAGAGGCAGGGATAAGAAGCTGTCCTTGCAGTTTAAGGTAAAAGAGACACAGGTTTCTGAAATAAGACTGACTTTCATTCTCTGGAATATCACTAGTTGTACTAGCTGTTGGCATGGCTTCATGTGTGTTTTCCAATTCAACTGTACTGGCAATGACATTTGATGGCTGAGGGCACAATTCCTTGTACATGACATCAATACCATCGGGGGAGCATGCTTTATGCTTCCTACACATGTGAGAAGTAAATGATCACTTTTTTGTAAAGACGTACTTACAACCACTTACCGGGCATGACACAGACCTGCCCTCTTCAATATGATCATTTAAGTGAGACACTAGTTCTTTCACTGTTTGAAAATGGCCAGCACATAATGAAATTGCACATTTTAAATCTGCAACAACAGCTTTAGGAACAGCTTGCAGTGCCGGTGCATTGTGCACACGATAAAAATGGCCCTTGAATGCTGCGTAAGTGGTAAATGTTTTACTACAGTTGGCGCCAAAACATTTGAAAAGACAACGAGGCTCATTCCTATGCACTCTGCAATGTTGTACATATCCTCTTAATGTAGCCAATTCCTTTTTACAAAAGACGCAGGTGATCATATTTAGGATTGCAAGTACTTTCTGAGCTTTTCAGTTGAACTAATTCACCATTCAATGATCTACTGCTAGCTTACACCATGTGCTTTCAGCAAACATTTTCGTTAAAAAAAAAAAGTAGCCTAAACATGAAGCTGACCGTGCACACGTTCAAATTCCCAAAGGAACAGCCACAGATGTCAACCAACACGCTTCTTAAAATTGCTGATTTGTTGTAAAAACTTCCAAAAACAACCAAGTGGTCCGAAGATTTGTGCGCCGCAGCTCCGTGGACGCTGCTCGTGCTCTGGCTCGTTAGTTGACCTCGGCTGCAGCGTGAACGAGAACCTTCTCCGCTCCTTCCTCTCACGTCATTGTCCAATCAGAGATGAGCTTCGGCTGGGCACTTTTAAGTTTAAAATTCAAATCAAAATTAGGTGGACTCAGTGCAGAGAGATTACGAGTTTGTGTCTGTGGTTAGAGGAGGCACATTAAAACATTGAATTTTAAAGACTAAAAGAAACATAAAGCATTCATGGATTACGTCGAAATAGAAAGTTACTTTGCATATACCCTACTAATTTTCCATTTACACTCAATATGCTACAAATACCATAAATTATAATGTTATGAGAAATTATATACTTTACATATAAATAAATATAGGCAACTACGGAACAGGATTAGGGCCACTGAAAAAAATCAAGGTCCAAAACATTTGTTTAATTATTGTTCTGTGAAAAAAAGTCAGAATTCTGAGATTAAAGTCAGAATTGTGAGAAAAAGTTTGAAATTGAAATTTTGAAATTGAAATTTAATTTATTTGTCAATGAATTAAAAGCACATTGTACAGTTTATGCAATGAAATGCATTTTGCCAACACTCTACTCAACCCTCACATTACTTTAGAAAATATAAATGACAATAAATAACACGAGCCTGTCCCAGGTATACTTGGGCGGAAGGCAGGATACACCCTGGACAGGTCGCCAATCCATCGCAGGCCCTAATCTCTTCCATAGGCAATACAACCTCTCAGGTTCACAATGAAGTTTTTTTCGAAAACCATATAGGCCCAGACCTCAATTTGCATTATTTCATCAATCATGTTGTCAAAAGTATCCCTACAGCATAAACTTGTAAAGTAACTTGCATATATTTTTTGTATTTTTTTTAAAAACAACTGACTATAACTATAGTTTTTACAATATTTGCGCGTCAAATTAACAAAACTGTTTTGTCATGAGTATTACGGTACAATATTTCTCTGTTTTTGTTTCCTATATTTGTAGTTTTAACAAATGAATTTGATTATAATCACATATTGTTGTTGTAAATATAACAAAACTTTCTGTTTAATAGTTTACAAAAGTTCACTGTGATTTTAACAAAAATTATATATTTTTTGGTTTACAATACTTTTCTGTAGGGATTTTACGTAGTTTTATGTAAATATCACGGTCCTTTTTTACAGTGTAGTTTGTGTTATTTCCAATGATCAAGAGAAGAAACGTGAATGTTTGAGAAGTAAAAGTTTTATTTGAACTTCTCAACACAGTTGAACATTCATGCGCTGGTCTCTCTGCTATCTGGCTTGATGCTCTCTTTCTTCTCTCTCTCTGCTGCCGCTCACAACTTGTAGAATCATGGCTCTGGCTCTCACTCCTCTCTCTCGCTCCATTCTTTGAACAGCCGGCCTCGCTCTCTCAGCTCTCTCTCTAGCTGCCTTCTCTCTCTGCTCTCTCTCTCTTTGCTGTATCGCTCTCTGTCTCTGCTCTCTCTCTCTTTGCTCTATTTCTATCTGTCTCTGCTCTCTCCCTCGCTGTTCTCTCTCTTTCCACTCTCTCTCCCTCTGCTCCCTCTCCTCTCTCTCTCCCTCCTCTCCCTCTCCTCTCTCTCCCTCTCCTCTCTCTCCCTCCTCTCCCTCTCCTCTCTCTCCCTCTCCTCTCTCTCCCTCCTCTCCCTCTCCTCTCTCTCCCTCTCCTGTCTCTCCCTCTCCTCTCTCTCCCTCCTCTCCCTCTCCTCTCTCTCTCCCTCCTCTCCCTCTCCTCTCTCTCCCTCTCCTCTCTCTCCCTCCTCTCCCTCTCCTCTCTCTCCCTCTCCTCTCTCTCCCTCTTCTCCCTCTCCTCTCTCTCCCTCCTCTCCCTCTCCTCTCTCTCCCTCTCCTGTCTCTCCCTCTCCTCTCTCTCCCTCCTCTCCCTCTCCTCTCTCTCTCCCTCCTCTCCCTCTCCTCTCTCTCTCCCTCCTCTCCCTCTCCTCTCTCTCTCCCTCCTCTCCCTCTCCTCTCCCTCTCCTCTCTCTCCCTCTCCTCTCTCTCCCTCCTCTCCCTCTCCTCTCTCTCCCTCTCCTCTCTCTCCCTCTTCTCCCTCTCCTCTCTCTCCCTCTCCTCTCTCTCCCTGTCTCTCCCTCTCCTCTCTCTCCCTCCTCTCCCTCTCCTCTCTCTCCCTCCTCTCCCTCTCCTCTCTCTCTCCCTCCTCTCCCTCTCCTCTCTCTCCCTCCTCTCCCTCTCCTCTCTCTCCCTCCCTCTTCTCCCTCTCCTCTCTCTCCCTCCTCTCCCTCTCCTCTCTCTCCCACTGCTCTCTCTCCCTCCTCTCCCTCTCCTCTCTCTCCCTTTCCTCTCTCCCTTTCCTCTCCCTCCTCTCTCCCTCTCCTCTCTCTCCCTCCTCTCCCTCTCCTCTCTCTCCCTCTCCTCTCTCTCCCTCTCCTCTCTCTCCCTCCTCTCCCTCTGCTCTCTCTCCCTCTGGATGTCCCTGGCAGGGGAGAGCTGTCGATGAGCTTTGTTGAGGCTCTCCTCCTGTTCCCTCCGAGCAGCCATGTGGACCTGGGAGATCTTTTTGGGTCCCTGCTCGGTCTTCCTGGAGACTCAGTTGTTCTGAGAAAAACAAAGGATTTTGATGAGTCGTCGTTTTCTGCAGTTTCAGTTCAGATACCAAAGCACAGTCAGCTCATGTTGCTCAGACTTCAGGGTCTCTATTGAAATCACACTTTAGAATTCTAAGGACTGAAAATGTTCCCAACTTTTCAATATTTCTAACTGTAACGGCACAAAAACACTGTTTGGGTTTCTTTTAGGGTTGCATCGACTCCAATCACACTTTGTTTCATCATGAATTAAACACGGCTTGGACTTCAAGTAGACGAGCAATCAAGATGTGAGCAGGACACAAATATTGTGTTTCAGGAAGTTCAAGAAATCAAGAAAATGACTCAATGGAGGGTAAAGCTTTGCAGGACTCACCTTTCTGAGGTCTACCAGGTCCAAAAGCATGAACTTGGTCCTGGAGGACATCTTGTGGGTCTTGAGGAGGTTTTGGATGTCCTTGAAAACCTTGTCCAGTTGTGACTGATGGAAAAAAACACAGAGTAGTTGAGACGTACGTTCATTTTTGTTTCTCTGCTTCATAACAACAAAAGAGAAACCCTCATCAACGTCTCTGCAAACTGTGCTGAATCCACAAATCCACTTGTTCAGTCTCACCTTGGCCTTCTGGGCGAGGTCCCGACCGGCAGTTGGGGTCAGCCTGCACAGACCCTCCAGAGACTCCTCGGTGGCGTCTTGGAGGAGCCGGTCCATGCAGCCGACCACAACTGCCTCTCCCAGGAGCCCAGCCTTGAGGAGCTCACCAATGAAGGTGAGGTTCCCCAGGGCTCGTCTCCGGTTCTTCTGCTGAGCCTCCTCAGGCTCCGTGGACTGAAGACAACAAGAAGTAACATGAGTCAGATATGAATATTAGCCTTGGGAAGTCATTCAGACAAGTCTTTACAAGAGCTGTAGTAAAAAAGTGAAGTTTAATCGATGCATACCGACGCAGCAGCGCCACTGTTCTTCCCCTGAAAGAGTTCCCGGCACCTCTTCAGGAGGAGGGTGCGGAACCTGACAGTGGAGCCGCTCCCATCGTCTGTCTGGACGGTGATCTGTGAACCAGACAGAGGTGGAGGTGAGGAGAAGAAGTGGACCGCTAAAACTGTATTTTGTCTTCCATGCAGGACAAAGACAGTGAGCAGACCAACAGAGACATGGACATTTCCTCTGAGCCAGAAAGGAATCAATCCTACTTACAGCAGCAAGGCTGCCACACAGTGTGGCGTAGGTGGAGGCGAAGCTGGGCTCCGAGATGGCCTTCTCGTGCACCAGCTCCACCACCCCTTTGAGCCTCGCCAGGCTGGTCACGGGCAGTGCGGTCACAACACAGTAGAGCTGCTCCACCCATCCACAACACAGTAGAGCTCCTCCACCCATCCACAACACAGTAGAGCTCCTCCGCCCATCCACAACACAGACTGTGATAGGGAGTCGTACTTCTCCGGAGTCATCTTGTTCAAGATGCTCCGGAGTTTCCCAAGAAGCTCCTGGGGGGAAATGGATTAGAAAATACTGGTTAATAACTGAGATCATCAATCAACTGGCTTGCTCACGTGCACATCCAGTCACATTGTGTTGAGGAATATTAGTGTGTTTCTCTGGTGAACTTGTGTCAATACCTCGGTGGCCTGAGCTTCTGGCTCCAGCGCAGGGACCGGCCTTCGCGCCCCGGGCTTCCAGGCGTTGGAAGCCGTCTGGAGTTTGATGTCCCGACCGGACATGTCGAGCACGATCCTCCTCGGCGGACGAGCGACAGTCACCTCCTGTGGAGCCAACAGGAAGACACAATACACACTCAATGTATGCACAAACAAAAAAGGAAAACAGAACAAATTTGAAGTAAATGCCTGTTTTTGAGCAGCACTCCTGTGAAGTGTGGTTTCTCCTGACCAAATATTATATGTATATATATATATACATATATGTCTCGTCAATATAATGTCTTATTTCAGCAATATATTCACACTTTTCTGTCATTTTTCTGCAGCGCATTGAACTGCAGGGGCGTCGAACAATTACGGTAATACTGATCTACGTCGTGTAGACACCTGATGTGGCAGTTGTAAGTTGCATTTCTGTAGTTGCAGTTATTTAATTCTAAGTCTTCAAATCCTAAAAATTGAATCAACTTGTCTCACCTGTTGCCGTTGGAGGTTCTCCGCCCTCGCTGCACCAAGAGAGATGGTAGCGGATCTCATTGTTGCAGAAAGGGTCACAAAAAACCAAGAAATATCCAAAAAAGACTGAATAAATCCTGGGTCGCTAAGGGTTGAGGTTCGCACTCCGGAGACTCCGACACACCAAAGATGAAGGAACAATGAGAATTTGTGTGTGTGTGTGTGTGCGTGCGTGCGTGCGTGCGTCTATTACAAAAACAACCATCAGTGGGGGACTTTGCTATGGGCGAAGTGGGCAGCTGCCCAGGGCAGAAAACCATCCAGCTCCACCACTGGATGAAACCCTCAGTGTTTGTGCATCTTTGCAGAAATTCACTTGTGTTTGTACTTGATATGAACATTTCCTAAAAACTCAAATCAATTGGTTTTCAGCAAACTGCCCCATGATCCTGTTTTGTCCATTGGATTCACTGCACCACTTTTTTCACACACTATTGCTGTCTTATTATTTTCCTTGTATTGTTTTGGGGTGGACTTATTAAAACTCTGCCAATATTTAAATAAATACCCAAGTACTTACATGTACTTGTGTTTATTTTCCTTTTTTTAATCTCACACTACTATAATAAGGCAGCTGGTGGATCCACAAGGTGCCTTTATTTTACACTGACCACCTGCCGTACAAAATATCTAGACACACCACCGGCACTCACTTGTTTTTCACTTAAAGCACGGGTTTGATGAGTTTTAATCAAGAAAAGCGACTTTCACCTAAAGTGTCCCCACTGAGGCTGCAATACCACTGTCGTTGGATGATATGAGGATCCCGCTAAAGCCCAGAGGAGCGCTGTTCCACTCTTAACGGTCAGCGGCAGGATTCAGCAGGAGCTGCTTTAACTTGTTCTCATTTTAGAGAGCAGAAATAGAAGAACGGGTGTGGACTCCATCAGCAAGGTGACGCCAGATGCTGGAAGACACAGCCTCTCTCATCAGCATATGAAACAAAGGCTTTTTGAAATAACAGAAGCTGCAACTTTACAAATGGTCTGAATATAGTTTTTGTTGTCGTCATGTGCAAATAGAATTTGCCTCATGAGGTTCCCAGATCCCGATAATACCAGTCACCATGATGCTTTTGTCCAATTTTACAGGATTTTTCCTCACTTTGTTCACCAAAAGCTTAGTAAAACATGGAAATGACTGCACACAAAGGGTTTATTTGTACTCGAACAAATCAAGCATTAAACAGACTTTCATTGATCGTACACATTCGCGAGTGAAGAAACGGCACGCCGTCAAGATTAGATTTACTTGTGACATTCATTTTCATAATATCCAGTCTATGAAATCGTCTGCAGCTGAGAGAGATTCGACTGTGACCTTGAGAGAAAAATGTGTATTCACACGCTATAGTGTTCACGTGTGCTCCGGCTGACGCCCACAGCCTTCGGCGAACCGCAAGTCTTTAAGGCTCAGATTGTGTTGTTTTGTATTCGACTGCATTGTGTGACCCAACGTTGACGAAAGCGACAAAACCGCGATGAGACGAGGCGACAGACGGTCTAAAGTTTCTGCACAATTTGCCTCGGTCAGGCTGAAGATGATGGAAAACCTGAGTGAAGGAGGAGAAGACGAGGGTGTGAAGAGAGGAGCTCATCGTAGCTGGTCTTCTCACAGAAAACAGTTCAAATGCTTAAAGCCTTCCACTCCGTGTGAGTGCATCCACATTAAAAGCATGGATTTTTTTGAGGCAAGGTCAGAAGAGGAAAGGGTCTTTATGGGGACAAAAGGATAAAAAAAAAAAAAATGAAGTGAGTCATAAACAATCGGAAGCACATAACAGCAATTTCACAGCTACTTCGTAGATTTCAGGTGTGCATCACCTCCCTCCATTGAATACCGTGAATAGAGGCTGACATTACAGCCACAGGACCAAACTGTGCGTGGTGGAAGAGGTCAGAGGTCAGAACGCTTTCAGCCCAGTTTGAGAGTCAGACACACCACCCCACACACACACACACACACACACACACACACACACACACACACACACACACACACACACACACACACACACACACACACACACACACACACACACACACACACACACTGGCTGGAGCTGATGGAGCATCATGTCACCTCTTGTTCCAGTTGTGTTTTATACATTCATCCGTTCCTGTAGCCGTTAGCGACCATGTAAAGAGCGTCAAGACTCTCATGTGGACGTTCAGGATAAAAAGTCTTGTCTTCATGGACTCGTGCAGTAATGTTTGGGTTCAAATGCACGCTGGAAAAATATCAAACTTTTCAAGGGTTGAGATGCGACTGTGACACATTTTGAAATGCAGCAAGTCACGAGGCCTCCCTTCATCCCTTCATCCATCAGGCCTCGCAGCTTCATCCGACTCTGTGCAGAAGAAGAAAAGTAAATAAGCCTCACAACTCTAAAGCCCAATAATTAGCGTGCTGCATCTCATTATGTTAATACCTGCAAAATCCACAGTGGAAAAAAACCACAATTCTGGGACGTATTTGGAGGTTGAATGGTTTCTATAACTGGGAGCAGGACCTTCTCACCTGGCAGTGTGAAGTTGCCGTTTTGTTGGGTTTTTTCTTCAGGGATTAGAGCAAACGAGAGGAAACACGTTCATTAATGAGCATCAGCGGCTGCGGTGGGCGGATGTTTGTTCCCCCCGATTCCCGCTTCATTTGACGCCCAGTCACAAGTTACCTCTGGGGTGAGAGAGCGATGACATGTGTCTCCAAAACACATCAAACTCCCGCTTTACCCCCGTTTCACACCGGAGCAGGACTTTGTGCATCACACCTGACAGGATGATGGAACGCTGGCTGGAAAGCTTCCATTCTTAACAGTCACCTGTTGCTGCGGAGTTGCCGGCTCAGACTGATAAGCGTGGCCCTGTACACGATGGAAAATCAGCCCACACAAGCGTCTTTGATGGAAGTTGCACAAGTTGCAGCCACATTTCTGTGCCAGCAGCCATTTTTGTGTTATTTTTAACAGCTCAGAGGTGTGAATTCGTCCCGTCTTTGTGGCACAAGCACACACCAATGTGCTCCAAGCCATCCGACCTGGAGCAGAGGAAGAGGAAGGAGGCCTGACAGGTGATGAAGAGGGTTGGTGACACCTGGAATTAAACCTCCCACCTGTTTTGTTTTTCAACTGTGTACCAAGTCACGCCACTATACAGGTAAATTCAAAGGAAGACACTGTGACCTTTCTGGCTTCCCGCTCCGAACCGTAGTTGGGACCGTCGTCTCCGCCCAGCGTTAGCTCCATGCTAGTGGCGAAAGGGTTAGTGCCGCGGCTATAATGGCCACTCATGCAATTAACTGAGTCCATATTAGTGTCTCTTGCTTCCATCAGGAATGGGTTCTCACGTTTGGGGTTTCCATCACAACAGTCTTCTTCATCCGAGTGCTAGCAATAGCGATAGCTCAAACTCTGGCTCCGAGCACTGGCCGCCTGCTAATGGCCGTCTGAAGTAACTCTTCCCCGCTTTTATTCTGGCTTCAGTCTTTATTTAGATCCCGGACGAGCCCCCAGTGTTACCTTTCTGGCTTCCCGCTCCGAACCGTAGTTGGGAGCGCGCCAATATTCCTCGGCTCGTAGTGGTAACCTTCGTCCAGTGGTCCGGGCCAACACGCTGAAGAACCAGTCAGCGAGGCGGCGACTCAATAGACGAACTCAGCTTTTATTCCCGTCTCAACACGGTATAATATTATAACCAAACTAACAAGTATTGTGTTTCTCTCTCCCGGCAAAACCACGCTGCTCTCTGTTTACCTCCTGCAGACTAACCCACAACACACCGCGCTCACGCGTCACATCACCATAGGCTCTTCCCACCTTGGCCACCAGGGGGGATTGCAACAACACTCTGAATATTCATAATCCAGGTTTACAGTGAAACGGGTGGTAAAGACTTTTGCTTTCCTTCTGTAATGACTCATTTCAAAAGAAAAAAAACATGCCAGTTCCAAGGAAACACATTTTCTTTTTCTTTTCCAAGTTTCCCCAGATTTCCCCTCCGACAGTCTGGCCCTAGATATTTCTCCATCCTTGTCAGACACACTCGCAGGCCTCGGCGGCTGGCGGCTGGGAGGGGAGGACTGCAGATCACATGACAAGTGAAAAGGATGAAGGGAAACCAATCCATCCTGAACCTCCATCCTAAATCTTCTTGACGTCTTCAGATGGTTGCCGACAGCAGCCCTCAAACTGCTGGGAACGCGTTTACATCTAAAAATGGCCTTTTTTATTTATTTTTCCTCTCCCTTCAGTTTTAACCGACACAAACAGTGGGTGGTTGACTTTCACTGGATGCACGAACTCAAACGTTTCCTTCGATTGCATTTCATCAGCTTCACATCTTGATTCATCAACTCGGAGCTTTGCAGGCTGACACGTCGCTCTACTGCCCCCTATTGGCCGAAGCCGCAAAGTAATGGAAACAAATACAACAAATTTAAAATAAATCATCCATAGATCAAATTCTGCCTTTTATTTCATCATTATTATTTTTGCCATTAACAGCTACATAAAGGTTGGCAAAAAAATCCATCCACAAGTAAATGTTGATATGATGGCTGTTAAAAACTGTAATACAAAAACCCCAAAACTGTACAATAATTGACATAACTACACGTTTTTTCATATATATATATATATATATATGTATTTATTTATATATATATATATATATTTATATATGTATATATATTATATATATATTTATGTATGTATACATATGTATATGTATGTATATGTATATATATATGGAAAAAAAAAAGATATATAATAGGACCTATATATATATAATATAGGTCATTTATATCATCAGCCATTATGAGAAGCGTAGATATCTGTACAATAATACATTTGAAAAGATATGATTGGGCTGAAGGCTGTGAAAGATCAGTAGTACGAGAGCGAGAACCTTCAGTCCACTCTGAACGGCTTTTCTACTCAGCGCTCCTCCTCGGGGTGCAGCACCTCCCTGCTGCCGTCCTCCTGCCTGCTCACTCTGCATCCCGGAGTCTCCCTTCCTTCGTCTCCAGGTCTTGGTTTTCAATCAAATCACTGCCAGTTGCAGCTGTTCTGCCTCCTGGTCTGCTTCTGGGTTCCAGACACTCCACGCACCGGCTCTCACCGTAACAGCCCACATAATAAAGTCCTCTCCTTAGATTGAGAATTCCTATGGTCTCACTGTGGATCAGTCCCAGCTCGTAGATGTTGGGTGGAAGTTTTGAGAACATAGCTCATGCAGCTCACCTGGACTTCCTCCCACACTGGCATGTCATTCAGTGCCACTCCCAGGTCACTGGTATCCACAGTCCTGCTCTCTCCTGTACAAGCTGGGCTTACGGATGTGGCGAAGCTGGTCGGGATTTTAGAGGTGCGTACAGTGATAATCTTCATGGGCTCCACGTGTCCGTACACAAAATTCATAGCTTGACAGGGAAACAAGGAAGACGATGGGGAAGGAGAAGCACATGCACCAGGATGTGGAAGTGTGGCAGGCTGTGTCTTCCTCCATCAGAGGCCCGAGGCCTTTCCCTCTCCACGGCCGGCTGCAGCGTCCCTCCAGCTTCCCTGCAGTGTTCAGTGTCTGTCACTGTATTCAGACATCTGGAATGTTCCTGTTCTAGGTCATCAGACCCTCCACAGAGAGGAAAACCACAACCTGAGTCATCAGTCAACCAATTATTGATTCATTGACACAAACAGAACCTGTTCAGTCAGCGATCTGCTGGAAGAGCATCCAAACACTTCCTGTTTCTTTCATTGTCTTTTAATTCACACGTTCACAGAACTAAGAAAAAGCCACACAGAGATATTTTAATCCTGTCCTGTCAGTGTTTTCTAGCATCATATTCTTGTCCTGTGTCTCTTGACTTTCCACTTCCTGTTTCAGGCTTGCGGTGTTCATCGTTGGCACTTTGCTGGACGAGCCGCTGGCCGATCGTCAGACTCAACATTGCCTCTATATGTCCTGATGTTGGGAACATCTGGCCTGAGCGTCATCTCCACCAGGAGCCTGGTGCTGTTGTACAGACATCCTCACAAACACCAGCGATCAGCGGCAGGACTGAGGTCGACACACCTCGCAGCCTAAAAACATGTTTTTACACTTTACACTAAATAAAACCTCGAGAAAATGCAAAGTCAATACAACCTTTATTAGATTTTTTATTTCTAAATGTACCAAAACAGTGGCTTGTGTTGCATTGATGAAATTAAAGGAATGAATTTTGTTCTTTTTAGTTTGACTTCAATAGCATTTTATATTCATTCACAATTTTAGATCTTTCAGTTGTCATATTATCCATTTTGATGTTTTAACTGTTTAACTTTAATAGTTATTTTCATCATTTCAGCCCATTGTCTGTTTCAGCTGTTTTGACACTTTGAACTCTTTTACCATCACAACTCTTTCACTTATTGTTGCTTTAGTTTCACTCAATAGTTTAGCATCGTTGCTGTTTTGGCCATTTTAACTGTCATTTTCAACAATGGAGGGTAATTTCTTTGTCTTTTAAATCAGTTTTGTCATTTGAACTCAAAACATTTGCTCATAGCTGTAGGGTGCAGACTTTGACACTAGAGGGTGACAAACACTCCATTCAACCCTGAAGCCCTGTGCAGGAAATGTCTCTTTCTCAGGCACTGAAAACTTTCTTCTTCTTCTTCTTCTTCTTGTTTTCTTAGCCATGAAAATGTTGTTTTTAGAAATATTAGATTTCCTCCAGATTCACTGTTTGAGATGTTTTCTGTTACTATAGAACTGTTAACTACAAGATTTGTAAACTTATATCATAACCACATTATCTAACCCAGTTTAATTGTTAATTGAGCAGTTTTTAGTCAATTATAAAAAAAAACAAAAGCAAAAAGAAACTGAAATGTATGTAGAACATATTAAATCACGTAATGATTGAAAATGTCTTAAAAAACAAAAAGTTTCACAAATCTTTGTTTCCTAAAGACACGACAATCCGACAGACTGAAGTGGGTTTTAGTGTTGTCCCCCTCTATCTCACCCCCTCCCTTCTGTGTTCCTTCACATGCTCAGACCAAACTCTGCACAGGACAAACTCTCAGGCTGACTCATCTGTCACTACGTTGTTTGGTGTGTCTGGAGACGTCAATAACAAACTCCTGACAGAAAGACTTAGTTTAGCCACTTTATTTTAGTGGACAGGAAGGTTTTTTTTATTCTGGCCATTCGATGGTTAAATTAAAGATGATCTCCGGTTGAACTCCTTCCTCTGTATCAATATTTTGCACCTCGAACTCCAGTTCAATTTCGTACCTGCGAACACAAAAGAAGAAGTGTTACTTCCAGGCACAGACACGTTTATTGTTTTCAGAGGTTCACAGTTGTTTAGCGACATAAAAACCTTTAAAATGACTCTATAACTAGTAATGAGGTGTGTAAATACTCCAGTTTAGTATATCTGAAACAATCCCACACCAGGAGTATTCTCAGTATGGACACTGATTGCAGAGGCTTCAGTATAGAAAGAAAATCTTAATAGAGTAGCAATTGTCACAATATCCTCAGAAATGTATTTACTAAAAGCCACATTTATTATGTTTGTCTTTTTAACTGTGTGCTAAAGAAAAGAGAATCAATGCGTCAACATCTTTCTCTGAATATTCACTGGTGTACTTACTCTTGGTTTTCAAGTTGGGGGTCAGGTTCAGGGAAGTATTCCTGGCTCTCCAGGATCTCCTGTAGCTTCTCATCAGCGTCTGTCAAAACACAACGAGGCAGACATGACACAACTTCACACACAGCAGCGGCATAAAGAGAGTTAAAGACCACATGTTTTTTCTTCCAACATCTAAAGACAAATAGTGCCTAAAGCCAGGACTTTTGTCTCCAGTACATTTGTGTAAACATGTTTAGTTTTCACTGTGATTTGTGCGAGTGAGAAAACAACTGGAGCTGTGCTACCAGCTTCTATGTGAGTAAAGCAGTAGAAGGTAGTGGGCCTATGTTATATCAACATTGTTCCTCATTGAACACGTTTTATAGGACGTTATTTCCCCTAAAGAAACTGTTACAAACAATAATAACAGAGTTACACAAAGCCTCATAACAATTTTTCACATGTGTGAATTTGGCATATAATGATTGTTGTATAAAGTATTCAGTCTACATGAGGTTACATAACTTGAACAGTCCAATGATTTTACCCTGGAGTCCATGTTAACAATGTCAAGTTGTTTTTCTTCAACGTTCACCCAGAAGGTTGTGTGATCTAAGATCAGAATCAATAAATGTAGATGGACTCACCAGGGTCTGAGGCCCTGAAAGGAACTCCCTCTTCTGTGTAGAAGATGACTTCGTTCTGGAAGGGAAACACTCAGTGTGACCGATGTTCACAAACCAGGACAGGAAATGTGTAGCTGAATTGACTTCAGTTGAGAAAATGTAGTGAACCAAAGTCGATACTGACCATGAGGGGGTCGGGCTCGTTGGTGGGGGTGTCGTCGGGGTTGATGTCAGGGCCGTTTTCGTCGACGTTGACGTCTTGGTTGTTGTTGTCGACGTTGTGGTGGCCGTTCTCAGGACCGTTCTCAGGCGCAGCGTCGCTGGAGGCTGCAGCAGAAGCCATCCTGCCCCAGTCGCTAAAGCGTAGCTTCAGCAGTTCAATGAGCATCTGCTTCACGTCTCTGAGGAGAAAATGAAGCCAAACATTCAGTTTGTGACCAACCTGCTGATTTATATGAGCACTTTCAGTGTAGATATTAAATAACATCCTCATATCTAAATAAACTCTTTGATATATATGATGATGCTTTTTGATGATAAAGGATCATCAAAACATGTTTTTATGTTCATGTCTCAAATGGACTTACTGTGAAGACAACACAAAAGATGAATGCTAAGCTTCAGCATCAATCCACACAGACGACCACAGTGACGTACACACCTGCTACAGTCTCCCTCCAGCAGGACCTTCTCCAGGGTGTGGACCAGCTGGGTCATGTGTGGTTTCCCAGCTTCTCTCCACACATCCTCCATCACGCTCCCTGTGGCCTGGAAGGTTCAGACACATTGTGCTTTACTGCCCGACCTTCAACAGTCAGACAAACATTTTAAAGACATATTTGAATGAGTTTTTGCACCTGGAGCAGCTCCACAGCACAGGTGACGTTGGCGTCCCCCGGACTGGACAGGAGGCTGTGGACCAGGTCCTTCAGTCCAGTCAGGAGGACGTCTGCCCGAGAGGAAGTCCCATTGGAGCTCTTCACCTTAAAATAACATCAATACATGTGTTTATCATGGAGTATCTTTCGGGACTTTTTCCCTTCAATATAAATACATGTAATGGGAACGGCTATGTATTTACAGTGGTGGAAGATGTTTTTAGACACCCTTAAAATTGTACACAATCTCAAATATCATGAAACATTTGCAGACATTTTCTTTTGTCTTTCAAGCAACGCTCTCATGCAGCCACACCTCTTGTAGAGGTGAAAGACGATGACAACAGGCTCACATACACGGGGCAACACAGGTGTATTCTTACCTCCAGATGCAGGTACAGTTCTCCAAGGAAGCGCACAAAGTTGTGGAACTTCCCCTGAGTGGCCGCGTCCCCTCGGACCGCCACATCTCGGCCCTCGTACTCCAGTCTGCACCTATATCCAAATAATAAAGAGATAACCAACTCAATGTCAACATTTCATGCTGATGAGGGGTGTCATCAGTCAAAGGCTTTTCTCTGAATTCAAGATGAGCACAGATCAAATCATGAACTTGAACGTACCTTTTCAGGAGCAGCTGTCTGAAGGTCCCGCTCGGTGGACTGAAGGTGAGGTGACGGGACAGGTGGTTGCACAGCTGTGCTCCAGTGGTGGAGAAGCTGGCAGTGCCAGTAGACTGCAATGACAACAAGAAAACAACTTGAATCAAAAACGATGAGACCTTGGATGTTTCTGTCGGAGGTGAGAGTGGTCCAAAAAGGTTTTAAATGAGGAGCAAGTGTTTCCCAACCTGTGCGTAAATCAGCTCCACCAACTCTTCCAACAACTCCTCCGTGGTGACAAACCCGTTGAGGATGGATGTTAGATCCTCAACGTCGGAGCTGAAGGAGGGGGACGAGGACCTGAGGTGTCCCAGGTGTGAGACGACGATGTCAATGACAGGTGACTGGTCATCTTCATCGTCATCGTCAGACGACTCCTAACACACAAGAAGGACAATAACATACAGATTTGAATGAAATAAAATACAGCATGAACAACAGAAAGTACTACTGTATAAGTGTAAAAGAAAAAATAAATAAAAACAGTAAATATATATATTCTTACATCACTGACACTCCCCCCAGAGGGGACAAACTCTGGAGCCGTAGCCGAGAGACTGAACGATGGAGTGGAATGTTCAGCCTCCTGCTCGGCCTCCTGCTCGGCCTCCTGCACATCAACAAATAAACAAACCCAAAATACAAGATTAAGCAGAAATAAGAACAATAATACTGGTCTAAATTCTGCCTCGACCTAACATACTTGTCATAAGTTGTATTTCCAGGTAATTGTTACAATTCTAAATGCCACTTACCCAGTACAGAGAGGGCTCCGGGCCCCAGTACTGAGGCCCCCAGTCCAGAATGGGTTGTAAGACCCATTCCTGAGGCTGGGGGATCCAGTACTGAGGACCCCAGTCCAGAATGGGATGTGGGACCCAGTACACAGGGACGTAGTACTCGGGCGCCATGTCCTGAAGAAACTGCGGCTCTTCGCAAGAAAAAGTCCACTGAGTCGTCATGGTTGAATGGCTGATGGTGATAAAGTAAAGTACTGGAGGGCCGTGTTGTTCGCTCGAGGGACGGGGATGAAGTGACAATAGGCTGATGCCTTCTACGGCCATCAAAGGCAACATTCTGTCATCTGCCTATGATCTTTGTCCTTTGATCCTTTGTATAACATTAGGTACCTTGGTGATATGCAAATTAGACCACGCCCCCAAGCACGGGCTGGCCACGCCCCCAACAAGAACATGGCAATGTCACCTCTTTTTCAGGTTCTTTGCAGACATTTACACAGAATTGTTTAAATAAATCACACAATTACTTTCCAGTACTCTGTGTGTGTTTTTGACTCACTTCTCCTCAGTTTGAGACAGCGGTCCAGCCGTCATTTGGACAGTCTAAGGCAGTGGTTCTCAATTATTTTCTGTCACGCCCCCCCTAGAGGACAGAATTTTTTTCAGGGCCCCCCCCCCCCCCGATTTGTACTACCATTGAGAACTTGATAATATTTATTTATTTATCTGTATAAACCACTGTATCAGTTGCTGGCACCAGCATTCTGCATACAATCGCCTGATTATCAAAATAAATCTGCTATGGTGTGAGGGTTTTTTGCACCTTGCGATGTGGTGGGCAACTTTGTAAGAGGCTAACAGGCTTTTTTGTTTACTGATGCCGCGCTGACGAAATGACCGGCTTGTTGGCCATACTCATGGAGTTTACCATGAAAAAACTCCAGTGGCTTACTGACATAACTGGGGTGTACGGTCTCCAGGTGTATGGTGTATGGTCTCCAGGTGTATGGTGTATGGTCTCCAGGTGTATGGTGTATGGTCTCCAGGTGCCGTCTTTATTGATTTGGTTTCATGCTCCGCTGCCAGAGTTTTTAGGCATAAAACACAAACGGGTGTTTCCTCGTTTCCGACCGTGTTCACGGTAAACCCAAGGGCGATGTAGCATCGTCATATCTCCTGCTCTTACTAGGTGTATGTTTACTGTCACCTGTTTTCTTTTCCTCTGATGCCTCATCCTTTTTTCTTTTCACTCCTGTCAGAAACTTCTCCACCTCTCCTCCTCCTCCGCCAGCTCTGTACACCGGTGTTGATGTGTAGTACTTCTTCTTCTCTACTGGTTGAACAGGCAGCCTGTTGATTAGTTTGAGCACTGCTGCCACCTAGTGGCTGGAGGCCCTTTTTTTTTATTGTTCAAGCATGAATAAAGACACTAATACTGAAAGTCGCGCCCGCCTCACGCCCCCCCTGACACCCCACCACGCCCCCCCAGGGGGGCGCGCCCCACCATTTGAGAAGCACTGGTCTAAGGGAAAAACAGCCAAAACAAATAGTCACAAATATGTGTATAATGTCCATCACTACTATCCCCAAATTGCCTTCAAACAACCACAACAATCACGGACTACAAGCTCTGGTCGAGCTGCATGAGGAACAACTGAAACGATCTGAACGACTGAAAAGAGCTGATGAGGGAAACGATCTGAACGACTGAAACGATCTGAACGACTGAAACGATCTGAACGACTGAAACGAGCTGAACGACTGAAACGATCTGAACGACTGAAACGATCTGATCGACGGAAACGAGCTGAACGTCTGAAACGATCTGAACGACTGAAACGAGACGAACGACTGAAACGAGATGAACGACGGAAACGAGATGAACGACGGAAACGATCTGAACGACGGAAACGATCTGAACGACGGAAACGAGCTGAACGACTGAAACGATCTGAACGACTGAAACGAGATGAACGACGGAAACGATCTGAACGACTGAAACGATCTGAATGACGGAAACGAGATGAACGACGGAAACGATCTGAACGACTGAAACGATCTGAATGACGGAAAACAGCTGAACGACTGAAACGAGATGAACGACGGAAACAATCTGAACGACTGAAACGAGCTGAACGACTGAAACGATCTGAACGACGGAAACGAGATGAATGACGGAAAAGAGCTGAACGACTGAAACGATCTGAACGACGGAAAAGAGCTGAACGACTGAAACGATCTGAACGACTAAAACGATCTGAACGACTAAAACGATCTGAACGACGGAAACGATCTGAACGCCGGAAACGATCTGAACGACGGAAACGATCTGAACGACGGAAAAGAGCTGAACGACTGAAACGATCTGAACGACTAAAACGATCTGAACGACTAAAACGATCTGAACGACTGAAACGATCTGAATGACTGAAACGATCTGAACGACTGAAACGAGCTGAACGACGGAAACGATCTGAACGACTGAAACGATCTGAACGACGGAAACGATCTGAACGACTGAAACGATCTGAACGACTGAAATGATCTGAACGACTGAAACGATCTGAACGACTGAAACGATCTGAACAACTGAAACGATCTGAACGACTGAAACGAGATGACCGACGGAAACGATCTGAACGACGGAAACGATCTGAATGACTGAAACGATCTGAACGACTGAAACGATCTCAACAAGAGAAGAGATCTGAACGACTGAAACGATCTGAACGACTGAAGCAAGCTGAACGACGGAAACGAGCTGAACGACGGAAACGAACTGATGAGGGAAACGAGCTGAACGACGGAAACGATCTGAATGACTGAAAAGAGCTGAATGACTGAAACGATCTGAACGACTGAAACGATCTCAATGACGGAAACGATCTGAACGACGGAAACGATCTCATCGACGTGAACGAATTGAACGACGGAAACGATCTGAACGACCGAAACGATCTGAACGACTGAAACGATCTGAACGACGGAAACGATCTGAACGGCGGAAAAGAGCTGATGAGGGAACGATCTGAACGACTGAAACGATCTGAACGACGGAAACGAGCTGAACGACGGAAACGATCTGAACGACGTAAAACGATCTCATCGACGTAAACGAATTGAACGACGTAAACGATCTGAACGACGGAAACGATCTGAACGACGGAAACGAGCTGAACGACTGAAACGATCTGAACGACTGAAACGATCTGAACGACGGAAGCGAACTGAACGACTGAAACGATCTGAACGACTGAAACGATCTGAACGACTGAAACGATCTGAACGACGGAAGCGATCTGAACGACTGAAACGATCTGAACGACTGAAACGATCTGAACGACGGAAACGAACTGATGAGGGAAACGATCTGAACGACGGAAACGATCTGAACGACGGAAACGATCTGAACGACGGAAAAGAGCTGAACGACTGAAACGATCTGAACGACTAAAACGATCTGAACGACTGAAACGATCTGAATGACTGAAACGATCTGAACGACTGAAACGAGCTGAACGACGGAAACGATCTGAACGACTGAAACGATCTGAACGACGGAAACGATCTCAATTACGGAAACGATCTGAACGACTGAAACGATCTGAACAACTGAAACGATCTGAACGACTGAAACGAGATGAACGACGGAAACGATCTGAACGACGGAAACGATCTGAATGACTGAAACGATCTGAACGACTGAAACGATCTGAACAAGAGAAGAGATCTGAACGACTGAAACGATCTGAACGACTGAAGCAAGCTGAACGATGGAAACGATCTGAACGACAAACGATCTGGATGACGGAAAAGAGCTGAATGACTGAAACGATCTGAACGACTGAAACGATCTCAATGACGGAAACGATCTGAACGACGTAAACGATCTCATCGACGTGAACGAATTGAACGACGGAAACGATCTGAACGATGGAAACGATCTGAACGACCGAAACGATCTGAACGACTGAAACGATCTGAACGACGGAAACGATCTGAACGGCGGAAACGAGCTGAACGACTGAAACGAGCTGAACGACTGAAACGAGATGAACGACTGAAACGATCTGAATGACGGAAACGAGCTGAACGACTGAAAAGATCTGAATGACGGAAAAGAGCTGAACGACTGAAACGAGCTGAACGACTGAAACGAGCTGAACGACGGAAACGATCTGAACGACTGAAACGATCTGAACGACGGAAAAGAGCTGAACGACTGAAACGAGCTGAACGACTGAAACGAGCTGAACGACTGAAACGAGCTGAACGACGGAAACGATCTCAATTACGGAAACGATCTGAACGACTGAAACGATCTGAATGACTGAAACGATCTGAACGACTGAAACGAGCTGAACGACGGAAACGATCTGAACGACTGAAACGATCTGAACGACGGAAACGATCTCAATTACGGAAACGATCTGAACGACTGAAACGATCTGAACAACTGAAACGATCTCAATTACGGAAACGATCTGAACGACTGAAACGATCTGAACAACTGAAACGATCTGAATGACGGAAACGAGCTGAACGACTTAAACGATCTGAACGACTGAAACGATCTGAACGACTGAAACGAGATGAACGACGGAAACGATCTGAACGACGGAAACGATCTGAATGACTGAAACGATCTGAACGACTGAAACGATCTGAACGACTGAAGCAAGCTGAACGACAAACGATCTGGATGACGGAAACGAGCTGAACGACGGAAACGAACTGATGAGGGAAACGATCTGAACGACTGAAACGATCTGAATGACTGAAAAGAGCTGAATGACTGAAACGATCTGAACGACTGAAACGATCTCAATGACGGAAACGATCTGAACGACGGAAACGATCTCATTGACGTGAACGAATTGAACGACGGAAACGATCTGAACGATGGAAACGAGCTGAACGACTGAAACGATCTGAACGACGTAAACGATCTGAACGACGTAAACGATCTGACCGACGGAAACGATCTGAACGGCGGAAACGAGCTGAACGACTGAAACGAGCTGAACGACTGAAACGAGATGAACGACGGAAACGATCTGAACGACGGAAACGATCTGAACGACGGAAAAGAGCTGAACGACTGAAACGAGCTGAACGACGGAAACGATCTGAACGACTGAAACGATCTGAACGACGGAAACGATCTCAATTACGGAAACGATCTGAACGACTGAAACGATCTGAACAACTGAAACGATCTGAACGACTGAAACGATCTGAACGACGGAAACGATCTGAACGACTAAAACGATCTGAACGACTGAAACGATCTGAACAACTGAAACGATCTGAACGACTGAAACGATCTGAACAACTGAAACGATCTCAATTACGGAAACGATCTGAACGACTTAAACGAGATGAACGACGGAAACGATCTGAACGACGGAAACGAACTGAACGACGGAAACAATCTGAACGACGGAAACGATCTGAACGACTGAAACGAGATGAACGACGGAAACGATCTGAACGACTGAAACGATCTGAACGACGGAAACGATCTGAACGACTAAAACGATCTGAACGACTGAAACGATCTGAACGACTGAAACGATCTGAACGACGGAAACGATCTTAATTACGGAAACGATCTGAACGACTGAAACGATCTGAACAACTGAAACGATCTGAACGACTGAAACGATCTGAACGACTGAAACGAGATGAACGACGGAAACGATCTGAACGACGGAAACGATCTGAACGACTGAAACGATCTGAATGACTGAAAAGAGCTGAATGACTGAAACGATCTGAACGACTGAAACGATCTGAACGACGGAAACGAGCTGAACGACTGAAAAGATCTGAATGACGGAAAAGAGCTGAACGACTGAAACGAGCTGAACGACTGAAACGAGCTGAACGACGGAAAAGAGCTGAACGACTGAAACGAGCTGAACGACTAAAACGAGCTGAACGACTGAAACGAGCTGAACGACGGAAACGATCTCAATTACGGAAACGATCTGAACGACTGAAACGATCTGAATGACTGAAACGATCTGAACGACTGAAACGATCTGAACAACTGAAACGATCTCAATTACGGAAACGATCTGAACGACTGAAACGATCTGAACAACTGAAACGATCTGAATGACGGAAACGAGCTGAACGACTTAAACGATCTGAACGACTGAAACGATCTGAACGACTGAAACGAGATCAACGACGGAAACGATCTGAACGACGGAAACGATCTGAATGACTGAAACGATCTGAACGACTGAAACGATCTGAACAAGAGAAGAGATCTGAACGACTGAAACGATCTGAACGACTGAAGCAAGCTGAACGACAAATGATCTGGATAAACGGAAACGAGCTGAACGACGGAAACGAACTGATGAGGGAAACGATCTGAACGACTGAAACGATCTGAATGACTGAAAAGAGCTGAATGACTGAAACGATCTGAACGACTGAAACGATCTCAACGACGGAAACAATCTGAACGATGGAAACGAGCTGAACGACTGAAACGATCTGAACGACGTAAACGATCTGAACGACGGAAACGATCTGAACGGCGGAAAAGAGCTGATGAGGTAAACGATCTGAACAACTGAAACGATCTGAACGACTGAAACGATCTGAACGACGGAAACGATCTGAATGACGTAAAACGATCTCATCGACGTAAACGATCTGAACGACGGAAACGATCTGAACAAGAGAAGAGATCTGTACGACTGAAACGATCTGAACGACTGAAGCAAGCTGAACGATGGAAACGATCTGAACGACAAACGATCTGGATGACGGAAACGAGCTGAACGACGGAAACGAACTGATGAGGGAAACGATCTGAACGACTGAAACGATCTGAATGACTGAAAAGAGCTGAATGACTGAAACGATCTGAACGACTGAAACGATCTCAATGACGGAAACGATCTGAACGACGGAAACGATCTCATTGACGTGAACGAATTGAACGACGGAAACGATCTGAACGATGGAAACGAGCTGAACGACTGAAACGATCTGAACGACGTAAACGATCTGAACGACGTAAACGATCTGACCGACGGAAACGATCTGAACGGCGGAAACGAGCTGAACGACTGAAACGAGCTGAACGACTGAAACGAGATGAACGACGGAAACGATCTGAACGACGGAAACGATCTGAACGACGGAAAAGAGCTGAACGACTGAAACGAGCTGAACGACGGAAACGATCTGAACGACTGAAACGATCTGAACGACGGAAACGATCTCAATTACGGAAACGATCTGAACGACTGAAACGATCTGAACAACTGAAACGATCTGAACGACTGAAACGATCTGAACGACGGAAACGATCTGAACGACTAAAACGATCTGAACGACTGAAACGATCTGAACAACTGAAACGATCTGAACGACTGAAACGATCTGAACAACTGAAACGATCTCAATTACGGAAACGATCTGAACGACTTAAACGAGATGAACGACGGAAACGATCTGAACGACGGAAACGAACTGAACGACGGAAACAATCTGAACGACGGAAACGATCTGAACGACTGAAACGAGATGAACGACGGAAACGATCTGAACGACTGAAACGATCTGAACGACGGAAACGATCTGAACGACTAAAACGATCTGAACGACTGAAACGATCTGAACGACTGAAACGATCTGAACGACGGAAACGATCTTAATTACGGAAACGATCTGAACGACTGAAACGATCTGAACAACTGAAACGATCTGAACGACTGAAACGATCTGAACGACTGAAACGAGATGAACGACGGAAACGATCTGAACGACGGAAACGATCTGAACGACTGAAACGATCTGAATGACTGAAAAGAGCTGAATGACTGAAACGATCTGAACGACTGAAACGATCTGAACGACGGAAACGAGCTGAACGACTGAAAAGATCTGAATGACGGAAAAGAGCTGAACGACTGAAACGAGCTGAACGACTGAAACGAGCTGAACGACGGAAAAGAGCTGAACGACTGAAACGAGCTGAACGACTAAAACGAGCTGAACGACTGAAACGAGCTGAACGACGGAAACGATCTCAATTACGGAAACGATCTGAACGACTGAAACGATCTGAATGACTGAAACGATCTGAACGACTGAAACGAGCTGAACGACGGAAACGATCTGAACGACTGAAACGATCTGAACGACGGAAACGATCTCAATTACGGAAACGATCTGAACGACTGAAACGATCTGAACAACTGAAACGATCTCAATTACGGAAACGATCTGAACGACTGAAACGATCTGAACAACTGAAACGATCTGAATGACGGAAACGAGCTGAACGACTTAAACGATCTGAACGACTGAAACGATCTGAACGACTGAAACGAGATCAACGACGGAAACGATCTGAACGACGGAAACGATCTGAATGACTGAAACGATCTGAACGACTGAAACGATCTGAACAAGAGAAGAGATCTGAACGACTGAAACGATCTGAACGACTGAAGCAAGCTGAACGACAAATGATCTGGATAAACGGAAACGAGCTGAACGACGGAAACGAACTGATGAGGGAAACGATCTGAACGACTGAAACGATCTGAATGACTGAAAAGAGCTGAATGACTGAAACGATCTGAACGACTGAAACGATCTCAACGACGGAAACAATCTGAACGATGGAAACGAGCTGAACGACTGAAACGATCTGAACGACGTAAACGATCTGAACGACGGAAACGATCTGAACGGCGGAAAAGAGCTGATGAGGTAAACGATCTGAACAACTGAAACGATCTGAACGACTGAAACGATCTGAACGACGGAAACGATCTGAATGACGTAAAACGATCTCATCGACGTAAACGATCTGAACGACGGAAACGATCTGAACAAGAGAAGAGATCTGTACGACTGAAACGATCTGAACGACTGAAGCAAGCTGAACGATGGAAACGATCTGAACGACAAACGATCTGGATGACGGAAACGAGCTGAACGACGGAAACGAACTGATGAGGGAAACGATCTGAACGACTGAAACGATCTGAATGACTGAAAAGAGCTGAATGACTGAAACGATCTGAACGACTGAAACGATCTCAATGACGGAAACGATCTGAACGACGGAAACGATCTCATCGACGTGAACGAATTGAACGACGGAAACGATCTGAACGATGGAAACGAGCTGAACGACTGAAACGATCTGAACGACGTAAACGATCTGAACGACCGAAACGATCTGAACGACTGAAACGATCTGAACGACGGAAACGATCTGAACGGCGGAAACGAGCTGAACGACTGAAACGAGCTGAACGACTGAAACGAGATGAACGACGGAAACGAGATGAACGACTGAAACGATCTGAATGACGGAAACGAGCTGAACGACTGAAAAGATCTGAATGACGGAAAAGAGCTGAACGACTGAAACGAGATGAACGACGGAAACGAGATGAACGACTGAAACGATCTGAATGACGGAAACGAGCTGAACGACTGAAAAGATCTGAATGACGGAAAAGAGCTGAACGACTGAAACGAGCTGAACGACTGAAACGAGCTGAACGACGGAAACGATCTGAACGACTGAAACGATCTGAACGACGGAAACGATCTCAATTACGGAAACGATCTGAACGACTGAAACGATCTGAACAACTGAAACGATCTGAACGACTGAAACGATCTGAACAACTGAAACGATCTCAATTACGGAAACGATCTGAACGACTTAAACGATCTGAACGACTGAAACGATCTGAACGACTGAAACGATCTGAACGACTGAAACGATCTGAACGACTGAAACGAGATGAACGACGGAAACGATCTGAACGACTGAAACGATCTGAACGACGGAAACGATCTGAACGACTAAATAGATCTGAACGACTGAAACGATCTGAACGACGGAAACGATCTGAACGCCGGAAACGATCTGAATTACGGAAACGATCTGAACGACTGAAACGATCTGAATGACTGAAACGATCTGAACGACTGAAACGAGCTGAACGACGGAAACGATCTGAACGACTGAAACGATCTGAACGACTGAAACGATCTGAATGACGGAAACGATCTGAATGACGTAAAACGATCTCATCGACGTAAACGATCTGAACGACGGAAACGATCTGAACAAGAGAAGAGATCTGTACGACTGAAACGATCTGAACGACTGAAGCAAGCTGAACGATGGAAACGATCTGAACGACAAACGATCTGGATGACGGAAACGAGCTGAACGACGGAAACGAACTGATGAGGGAAACGATCTGAACGACTGAAACGATCTGAATGACTGAAAAGAGCTGAATGACTGAAACGATCTGAACGACTGAAACGATCTCAATGACGGAAACGATCTGAACGACGGAAACGATCTCATCGACGTGAACGAATTGAACGACGGAAACGATCTGAACGATGGAAACGAGCTGAACGACTGAAACGATCTGAACGACGTAAACGATCTGAACGACCGAAACGATCTGAACGACTGAAACGATCTGAACGACGGAAACGATCTGAACGGCGGAAACGAGCTGAACGACTGAAACGAGCTGAACGACTGAAACGAGATGAACGACGGAAACGAGATGAACGACTGAAACGATCTGAATGACGGAAACGAGCTGAACGACTGAAAAGATCTGAATGACGGAAAAGAGCTGAACGACTGAAACGAGATGAACGACGGAAACGAGATGAACGACTGAAACGATCTGAATGACGGAAAAGAGCTGAACGACTGAAACGAGCTGAACGACTGAAACGAGCTGAACGACGGAAACGATCTGAACGACTGAAACGATCTGAACGACGGAAACGATCTCAATTACGGAAACGATCTGAACGACTGAAACGATCTGAACAACTGAAACGATCTGAACGACTGAAACGATCTGAACAACTGAAACGATCTCAATTACGGAAACGATCTGAACGACTTAAACGATCTGAACGACTGAAACGATCTGAACGACTGAAACGATCTGAACGACTGAAACGATCTGAACGACTGAAACGAGATGAACGACGGAAACGATCTGAACGACTGAAACGATCTGAACGACGGAAACGATCTGAACGACTAAATAGATCTGAACGACTGAAACGATCTGAACGACGGAAACGATCTGAACGCCGGAAACGATCTGAATTACGGAAACGATCTGAACGACTGAAACGATCTGAATGACTGAAACGATCTGAACGACTGAAACGAGCTGAACGACGGAAACGATCTGAACGACTGAAACGATCTGAACGACGGAAACGATCTCAATTACGGAAACGATCTGAACGACTGAAACGATCTGAACAACTGAAACGATCTGAACGACTGAAACGATCTGAACGACTGAAACGATCTGAACGACTGAAACGAGATGAACGACGGAAACGATCTGAACGACGGAAACGATCTGAATGACTGAAACGATCTGAACGACTGAAACGATCTGAACAAGAGAAGAGATTTGAACGACTGAAACGATCTGAACGACTGAAGCAAGCTGAACGATGGAAACGATCTGAACGACAAACGATCTGGATGACGGAAACGAGCTGAACGACGGAAACGAACTGATGAGGGAAACGATCTGAACGACTGAAACGATCTGAACGACTGAAACGATCTGAACGACTGAAACGATCTGAACGACGGAAACGATCTGAACGATGGAAACGAGCTGAACGACCGAAACGATCTGAACGACTGAAACGATCTGAACGACGGAAACGATCTGAACGGCGGAAAAGAGCTGATGAGGTAAACGATCTGAACGACTGAAACGATCTGAACGACTGAAACGATCTGAACGACGGAAACGATCTGAACGACGGAAACGATCTGAACAACGTAAAACGATCTCATCGACGTAAACGAATTGAACGACGTAAACGATCTGAACGACGGAAACGAGCTGAACGACGGAAGCGAACTGAACGACTGAAACGATCTGAACGACGGAAACGACCTGAACGACGGAAACGATCTGAACGACTGAAACGAGCTGAATTACGGAAACGATCTGAACGACTGAAACGATCTGAACGACTGAAACGATCTGAACGACTGAAACGATCTGAACGACGGAAACGATCTGAACAAGAGAAGAGATCTGAACGACTGAAACGATCTGGATGACGGAAACGAGCTGAACGACGGAAACGAACTGATGAGGGAAAAGAGCTGAATGACTGAAACGATCTGAAAGACTGAAACGATCTGAATGACTGAAAAGAGCTGAATGACTGAAACGATCTGAACGACTGAAACGATCTGAATGACTGAAAAGAGCTGAATGACTGAAACGATCTGAAAGACTGAAACGATCTCAATGACGGAAACGATCTGAACGACGTAAACGATCTGAACGACGTAAACGATCTGAACGACCGAAACGATCTGAACGACTGAAACGATCTGAACGACGGAAACGATCTGAACGGCGGAAACGAGCTGAACGACTGAAACGAGCTGAACGACTGAAACGAGATGAACGACGGAAACGATCTGAACGACGGAAACGATCTGAACGACGGAAAAGAGCTGAACGACTGAAACGAGCTGAACGACGGAAACGATCTGAACGACTGAAACGATCTGAACGACGGAAACGATCTCAATTACGGAAACGATCTGAACGACTGAAACGATCTGAACAACTGAAACGATCTGAACGACTGAAACGATCTGAACGACGGAAACGATCTGAACGACTAAAACGATCTGAACGACTGAAACGATCTGAACAACTGAAACGATCTGAACGACTGAAACGATCTGAACAACTGAAACGATCTCAATTACGGAAACGATCTGAACGACTTAAACGAGATGAACGACGGAAACGATCTGAACGACGGAAACGAACTGAACGACGGAAACAATCTGAACGACGGAAACGATCTGAACGACTGAAACGAGATGAACGACGGAAACGATCTGAACGACTGAAACGATCTGAACGACGGAAACGATCTGAACGACTAAAACGATCTGAACGACTGAAACGATCTGAACGACGGAAACGATCTGAACGACTAAAACGATCTGAACGACTGAAACGATCTGAACGACGGAAACGATCTGAACGCCGGAAACGATCTGAATTACGGAAACGATCTGAACGACTGAAACGATCTGAATGACTGAAACGATCTGAACGACTGAAACGAGCTGAACGACGGAAACGATCTGAACGACTGAAACGATCTGAATGACGGAAACGATCTCAATTACGGAAACGATCTGAACGACTGAAACGATCTGAACAACTGAAACGATCTGAACGACTGAAACGATCTGAACGACTGAAACGAGATGAACGACGGAAACGATCTGAACGACGGAAACGATCTGAATGACTGAAACGATCTGAACGACTGAAACGATCTGAACAAGAGAAGAGATCTGAACGACTGAAACGATCTGAACGACTGAAGCAAGCTGAACGATGGAAACGATCTGAACGACAAACGATCTGGATGACGGAAACGAACTGATGAGGGAAACGAACTGATGAGGGAAACGATCTGAACGACTGAAACGATCTGAATGACTGAAAAGAGCTGAATGACTGAAACGATCTGAACGACGGAAACGATCTGAACGACGGAAACGATCTGAACGACGGAAACGATCTCATCGACGTGAACGATCTGAACGACCGAAACGATCTGAACGACTGAAACGATCTGAACGACGGAAACGATCTGAACGACTGAAACGATCTGAACGACTGAAACGATCTGAACGACGGAAACGATCTGAACGACAGAAACGATCTGAACGACTGAAACGATCTGAACGACGGAAACGATCTGAACGACGGAAACGATCTGAACGACTGAAACGATCTGAACGACTGAAACGATCTGAACGACGGAAGCGATCTGAACGACTGAAACGATCTGAACGACGGAAGCGAACTGAACGACTGAAACGACCTGAACGACGGAAACGACCTGAACGACGGAAACGACCTGAACGACGGAAACGATCTGAATGACAGAAAAAGAGCTGAATGACTGAAACGATCTGAACGACTGAAACGATCTCAACGACGTAAACGATCTGAACGACGTAAACGATCTGAACGACCGAAACGATCTGAACGACTGAAACGATCTGAACGACTGAAACGATCTGAACGACGGAAACGATCTGAACGACGTAAACGATCTGAACGACCGAAACGATCTGAACGACTGAAACGATCTGAACGACGGAAACGATCTGAACGGCGGAAACGAGCTGAACGACTGAAACGAGCTGAACGACTGAAACGAGATGAACGACGGAAACGAGATGAACGACTGAAACGATCTGAACGACTGAAACGAGATGAACGACGGAAACGATCTGAACGACGGAAACAATCTGAACGACGGAAACGAGATGAATGACGGAAAAGAGCTGAACGACGGAAACGATCTGAACGACTGAAACGATCTGAACGACTGAAACGATCTGAACGACTGAAACGAGATGAACGACGGAAACGATCTGAACGACGGAAACGATCTGAACGACTGAAACGATCTGAACGACTGAAACGATCTGAACAAGAGAAGAGATCTGAACGACTGAAACGATCTGAACGACTGAAACGAGATGAACGACGGAAACGATCTGAACGACGGAAACGATCTGAACGACTGAAACGATCTGAACGACTGAAACGATCTGAACAAGAGAAGAGATCTGAACGACTGAAACGATCTGAACGACTGAAGCAAGCTGAACGATGGAAACGATCTGAACGACAAACGATCTGGATGACGGAAACGAGCTGAACGACGGAAACGAACTGATGAGGGAAACGATCTGAACGACTGAAACGATCTGAACGACTGAAACGATCTGAACGACTGAAACGATCTCAACGACTGAAACGATCTGAACGAAGGAAACGAGCTGAACGACTGAAACGATCTGAACGACGTAAACGATCTGAACGACGTAAACGATCTGAACGACCGAAACGATCTGAACGACTGAAACGATCTGAACGACGGAAACGATCTGAACGGCGGAAAAGAGCTGATGAGGTAAACGATCTGAACGACTGAAACGATCTGAACGACTGAAACGATCTGAACGACGGAAACGATCTGAACGACGGAAACGATCTGAACGACGTAAAACGATCTCATCGACGTAAACGAATTGAACGACGTAAATGATCTGAACGACGGAAACGAGCTGAACGACGGAAGCGATCTGAACGACTGAAACGATCTGAACGACTGAAACGATCTGAACGACGGAAGCGAACTGAACGACTGAAACGATCTGAACGACTGAAGCAAGCTGAACGATGGAAACGATCTGAACGACAAACGATCTGGATGACGGAAACGAGCTGAACGACGGAAACGAACTGATGAGGGAAACGATCTGAACGACTGAAACGATCTGAATGACTGAAAAGAGCTGAATGACTGAAACGATCTGAACGACTGAAACGATCTCAATGACGGAAACGATCTGAACGACGGAAACGATCTCATCGACGTGAACGAATTGAACGACGGAAACGATCTGAACGATGGAAACGAGCTGAACGACGTAAACGATCTGAACGACGTAAACGATCTGAACGACCGAAACGATCTGAACGACTGAAACGATCTGAACGACGGAAACGATCTGAACGACGGAAACGATCTGAACGACGTAAAACGATCTCATCGACGTAAACGAATTGAACGACGTAAACGATCTGAACGACGGAAACGAGCTGAACGACGGAAGCGAACTGAACGACTGAAACGATCTGAACGACGGAAACGACCTGAACGACGGAAACGATCTGAACGACTGAAACGAGCTGAATTACGGAAACGATCTGAACGACTGAAACGATCTGAACGACTGAAACGATCTGAACGACTGAAACGATCTGAACGACGGAAACGATCTGAACAAGAGAAGAGATCTGAACGACTGAAACGATCTGGATGACGGAAACGAGCTGAACGACGGAAACGAACTGATGAGGGAAACGATCTGAACGACGGAAACGATCTGAACGACTGAAACGATCTGAATGACTGAAAAGAGCTGAATGACTGAAACGATCTGAACGACTGAAACGATCTCAATGACGGAAACATTCTGAACGACGGAAACGATCTCATCGACGTGAACGAATTGAACGACGGAAACGATCTGAACGAGGGAAACGAGCTGAACGACTGAAACGATCTGAACGACGTAAACGATCTGAACGACGTAAACGATCTGAACGACCGAAACGATCTGAACGACTGAAACGATCTGAACGACGGAAACGATCTGAACAGCGGAAACGAGCTGAACGACTGAAACGAGCTGAACGACTGAAACGAGATGAACGACGGAAACGATCTGAACGACGGAAACGATCTGAACGACGGAAAAGAGCTGAACGACTGAAACGAGCTGAACGACGGAAACGATCTGAACGACTGAAACGATCTGAACGACGGAAACGATCTCAATTACGGAAACGATCTGAACGACTGAAACGATCTGAACAACTGAAACGATCTGAACGACTGAAACGATCTGAACGACGGAAACGATCTGAACGACTAAAACGATCTGAACGACTGAAACGATCTGAACAACTGAAACGATCTGAACGACTGAAACGATCTGAACAACTGAAACGATCTCAATTACGGAAACGATCTGAACGACTTAAACGAGATGAACGACGGAAACGATCTGAACGACGGAAACGATCTGAACGACGGAAACGATCTGAACGACTAAAACGATCTGAACGACTGAAACGATCTGAACGACGGAAACGATCTGAACGCCGGAAACGATCTGAATTACGGAAACGATCTGAACGACTGAAACGATCTGAATGACTGAAACGATCTGAACGACTGAAACGAGCTGAACGACGGAAACGATCTGAACGACTGAAACGATCTGAACGACGGAAACGATCTCAATTACGGAAACGATCTGAACGACTGAAACGATCTGAACAACTGAAACGATCTGAACGACTGAAACGATCTGAACGACTGAAACGATCTGAACGACTGAAACGAGATGAACGACGGAAACGATCTGAACGACGGAAACGATCTGAATGACTGAAACGATCTGAACGACTGAAACGATCTGAACAAGAGAAGAGATCTGAACGACTGAAACGATCTGAACGACTGAAGCAAGCTGAACGATGGAAACGATCTGAACGACAAACGATCTGGATGACGGAAACGAGCTGAACGACGGAAACGAACTGATGAGGGAAACGATCTGAACGACTGAAACGATCTGAATGACTGAAAAGAGCTGAATGACTGAAACGATCTGAACGACGGAAACGATCTGAACGACGGAAACGATCTGAACGACGGAAACGATCTCATCGACGTGAACGATCTGAACGACCTAAACGATCTGAACGACTGAAACGATCTGAACGACGGAAACGATCTGAACGACTGAAACGATCTGAACGACGGAAACGATCTGAACGACAGAAACGATCTGAACGACTGAAACGATCTGAACGACGGAAACGATCTGAACGACGGAAACGATCTGAACGACTGAAACGATCTGAACGACTGAAACGATCTGAACGACGGAAGCGATCTGAACGACTGAAACGATCTGAACGACGGAAGCGAACTGAACGACTGAAACGACCTGAACGACGGAAACGACCTGAACGACGGAAACGACCTGAACGACGGAAACGATCTGAATGACTGAAAAGAGCTGAATGACTGAAACGATCTGAACGACTGAAACGATCTCAACGACGTAAACGATCTGAACGACGTAAACGATCTGAACGACTGAAACGATCTGAACGACTGAAACGATCTGAACGACGGAAACGATCTGAACGACGTAAACGATCTGAACGACCGAAACGATTTGAACGACTGAAACGATCTGAACGACGGAAACGATCTGAACGGCGGAAACGAGCTGAACGACTGAAACGAGCTGAACGACTGAAACGAGATGAACGACGGAAACGAGATGAACGACTGAAACGATCTGAACGACTGAAACGAGATGAACGACGGAAACGATCTGAACGACGGAAACGATCTGAACGACATAAACGAGATGAATGACGGAAAAGAGCTGAACGACTGAAACGATCTGAATGACGGAAACGATCTGAACGACTAAAACGATCTGAACGCCGGAAATGATCTGAACGACTGAAATGATCTGAACGACGGAAACGATCTCAATTACGGAAACGATCTGAACGACTGAAACGATCTGAACAACTGAAACGATCTGAATGACGGAAACGAGCTGAACGACTTAAACGATCTGAACGACTGAAACGATCTGAACGACTGAAACGAGATGAACGACGGAAACGATCTGAACGACGGAAACGATCTTAACGACTGAAACGATCTGAACGACTGAAATGATCTGAACAAGAGAAGAGATCTGAACGACTGAAACGATCTGAACGACTGAAACGAGATGAACGACGGAAACGATCTGAACGACGGAAACGATCTGAACGACTGAAACGATCTGAACGACTGAAACGATCTGAACGACTGAAACGATCTGAACAAGAGAAGAGATCTGAACGACTGAAACGATCTGAACGACTGAAGCAAGCTGAACGATGGAAACGATCTGAACGACAAACGATCTGGATGACGGAAACGAGCTGAACGACGGAAACGAACTGATGAGGGAAACGATCTGAACGACTGAAACGATCTGAACGACTGAAACGATCTGAACGACTGAAACGATCTCAACGACTGAAACGATCTGAACGAAGGAAACGAGCTGAACGACTGAAACGATCTGAACGACGTAAACGATCTGAACGACCGAAACGATCTGAACGACGGAAACGATCTGAACGGCGGAAACGATCTGAACGACGGAAACGATCTGAACGACGGAAACGATCTGAACGACGTAAAACGATCTCATCGACGTAAACGAATTGAACGACGTAAACGATCTGAACGACGGAAACGAGCTGAACGACGGAAGCGATCTGAACGACTGAAACGATCTGAACGACTGAAACGATCTGAACGACGGAAGCGAACTGAACGACTGAAACGATCTGAACGACTGAAGCAAGCTGAACGATGGAAACGATCTGAACGACAAACGATCTGGATGACGGAAACGAGCTGAACGACGGAAACGAACTGATGAGGGAAACGAGATGAACGACTGAAACGATCTGAATGACGGAAACGAGCTGAACGACTGAAAATATCTGAATGACGGAAAAGAGCTGAACGACTGAAACGAGCTGAACGACTGAAACGAGCTGAACGACGGAAACGATCTGAACGACTGAAACGATCTGAACGACGGAAACGATCTCAATTACGGAAACGATCTGAACGACTGAAACGATCTGAACAACTGAAACGATCTGAATGACGGAAACGAGCTGAACGACTTAAACGATCTGAACGACTGAAACGAGATGAACGACGGAAACGATCTGAACGACGGAAACGATCTGAACGACGGAAACGAGATGAATGACGGAAAAGAGCTGAACGACTGAAACGATCTGAACGACGGAAATGATCTGAACGACTGAAATGATCTGAACGCCGGAAACGATCTGAATTACGGAAACGATCTGAACGACTGAAACGATCTGAACGACTGAAACGATCTGAACGACTGAAACGATCTCAACGACTGAAACGATCTGAACGAAGGAAACGAGCTGAACGACTGAAACGATCTGAACGACGTAAACGATCTGAACGACGTAAACGATCTGAACGACCGAAACGATCTGAACGACTGAAACGATCTGAACGACGGAAACGATCTGAACGGCGGAAAAGAGCTGATGAGGTAAACGATCTGAACGACTGAAACGATCTGAACGACTGAAACGATCTGAACGACGGAAGCGATCTGAACGACTGAAACGATCTGAACGACTGAAACGATCTGAACGACGGAAGCGAACTGAACGACTGAAACGATCTGAACGACTGAAGCAAGCTGAACGATGGAAACGATCTGAACGACAAACGATCTGGATGACGGAAACGAGCTGAACGACGGAAACGAACTGATGAGGGAAACGATCTGAACGACTGAAACGATCTGAATGACTGAAAAGAGCTGAACGACTGAAACGATCTCAATGACGGAAACGATCTGAACGACGGAAACGATCTCATCGACGTGAACGAATTGAACGACGGAAACGATCTGAACGATGGAAACGAGCTGAACGACTGAAACGATCTGAACGACGTAAACGATCTGAACGACGTAAACGATCTGAACGACCGAAACGATCTGAACGACTGAAACGATCTGAACGACGGAAACGATCTGAACGGCGGAAACGAGCTGAACGACTGAAACGAGCTGAACGACTGAAACGAGATGAACGACGGAAACGATCTGAACGACGGAAACGATCTCATCGACGTGAACGATCTGAACGACCGAAACGATCTGAACGACTGAAACGATCTGAACGACGGAAACGATCTGAACAAGAGAAGAGATCTGAACGACTGAAACGATCTGAATGACTGAAGCAAGCTGAACGATGGAAACGATCTGAACGACAAACGATCTGGATGACGGAAACGAGCTGAACGACGGAAACGAACTGATGAGGGAAACGATCTGAACGACTGAAACGATCTGAACGACTGAAACGATCTGAACGACTGAAACGATCTCAACGACTGAAACGATCTGAACGATGGAAACGAGCTGAACGACTGAAACGATCTGAACGACGTAAACGATCTGAACGACGTAAACGATCTGAACGACGGAAACGATCTGAACGGCGGAAAAGAGCTGATGAGGTAAACGATCTGAACGACTGAAACGATCTGAACGACTGAAACGATCTGAACGACGGAAACGATCTGAACGACTGAAACGAGATGAACGACGGAAACGATCTGAACGACGGAAACGATCTCATCGACGTAAACGAATTGAACGACGTAAACGATCTGAACGACGGAAACGAGCTGAACGACGGAAGCGATCTGAACGACTGAAACGATCTGAACGACTGAAACGATCTGAACGACGGAAGCGAACTGAACGACTGAAACGATCTGAACGACGGAAACGACCTGAACGACGGAAACGATCTGAACGACTGAAACGAGCTGAACGACTGAAACGATCTGAACGAGTGAAACGATCTGAACGACTGTAACGATCTGAACGACGGAAACGATCTGAACAAGAGAAGAGATCTGAACGACTGAAACGATCTGAACGACTGAAGCAAGCTGAATGATGGAAACGATCTGAACGACAAACGATCTGGATGACGGAAACGAGCTGAACGACGGAAACGAACTGATGAGGGAAACGATCTGAACGACTGAAACGATCTGAATGACTGAAAAGAGCTGAATGACTGAAACGATCTGAACGACTGAAACGATCTCAATGACGGAAACGATCTGAACGACGGAAACGATCTCATCGACGTGAACGAATTGAACGACGGAAACGATCTGAACGATGGAAACGAGCTGAACGACCGAAACGATCTGAACGACGTAAACGATCTGAACGACGTAAACGATCTGAACGACCGAAACGATCTGAACGACTGAAACGATCTGAACGACGGAAACGATCTGAACGGCGGAAACGAGCTGAACGACTGAAACGAGCTGAACGACTGAAACGAGATGAACGACGGAAACGATCTGAACGGCGGAAAAGAGCTGATGAGGGAACGATCTGAACGACTGAAACGATCTGAACGACTGAAACGAGATGAACGACGGAAACGATCTGAACGACGGAAACGATCTGAATGACTGAAACGATCTGAACGACTGAAACGATCTGAACAAGAGAAGAGATCTGAACGACTGAAACGATCTGAACGACTGAAGCGAGCTGAACGATGGAAACGATCTGAACGACAAACGATCTGGATGACGGAAACGATCTGAACGACTGAAACGATCTGAATGACTGAAAAGAGCTGAATGACTGAAACGATCTGAACGACGGAAACGATCTGAACGACGGAAACGATCTGAACGACGGAAACGATCTCATCGACGTGAACGATCTGAACGACCGAAACGATCTGAACGGCGGAAAAGAGCTGATGAGGGAACGATCTGAACGACGGAAACGATCTGAACGACAGAAACGATCTGAACGACTGAAACGATCTGAACAACTGAAACGATCTCAATTACGGAAACGATCTGAAGGACTTAAACGATCTCATCGACGTGAACGATCTGAACGACCGAAACGATCTGAACGACTGAAACGATCTGAACGACGGAAACGATCTGAACGACTAAAACGATCTGAACGACTGAAACGATCTGAACGACTGAAACGATCTGAACGACTGAAACGACCTGAACGACGGAAACGACCTGAACGACGGAAACGATCTGAATGACTGAAAAGAGCTGAATGACTGAAACGATCTGAACGACTGAAACGATCTCAACGACGGAAACGATCTCATCGACGTGAACGATCTGAACGACGGAAAAGAGCTGAACGACTGAAACGAGCTGAACGACTGAAACGAGCTGAACGACGGAAACGATCTGAACGACTGAAACGATCTGAACGACGGAAACGATCTCAATTACGGAAACGATCTGAACAGCTGAAACGATCTGAACAACTGAAACGATCTGAACGACTGAAACGATCTGAACAACTGAAACGATCTCAATTACGGAAACGATCTGAACGACTTAAACGATCTGAACGACTGAAACGATCTGAACGACTGAAACGATCTGAACGACGGAAACGATCTGAACGGCGGAAAAGAGCTGATGAGGGAACGATCTGAACGACTGAAACGATCTGAACGACTGAAACGATCTGAACGACGGAAACGATCTGAACGACAGAAACGATCTGAACGACTGAAACGATCTGAACGACGGAAACGATCTGAACGACAGAAACGATCTGAACGACTGAAACGATCTGAACGACGGAAGCGATCTGAACGACTGAAACGATCTGAACGACGGAAGCGAACTGAACGACTGAAACGATCTGAACGACGGAAACGACCTGAACGACGGAAACGACCTGAACGACGGAAACGATCTGAATGACTGAAAAGAGCTGAATGACTGAAACGATCTGAACGACTGAAACGATCTCAACGACGGAAACGATCTCATCGACGTGAACGATCTGAACGACGGAAAAGAGCTGAACGACTGAAACGAGCTGAACGACTGAAACGAGCTGAACGACGGAAACGATCTGAACGACTGAAACGATCTGAACAACTGAAACGATCTGAACGACTGAAACGATCTGAACAACTGAAACGATCTCAATTACGGAAACGATCTGAACGACTTAAACGATCTGAACGACTGAAACGATCTGAACGACTGAAACGAGATGAACGACGGAAACGATCTGAACGACGGAAACGAACTGAACGACGGAAACGATCTGAACGACGGAAACGATCTGAACGACTGAAACGAGATGAACGACGGAAACGATCTGAACGACTGAAACGATCTGAACGACGGAAACGATCTGAACGACTGAAACGATCTGAACGACTGAAACGATCTGAACGACGGAAACGATCTGAACGCCGGAAACGATCTGAATTACGGAAACGATCTGAACGACTGAAACGAGATGAACGACGGAAACGATCTGAACGACTGAAACGATCTGAACGACTGAAACGATCTGAACGACTGAAACGATCTGAACGACGGAAACGATCTCAATTACGGAAACGATCTGAACGACTGAAACGATCTGAACGACTGAAACGAGATGAACGACGGAAACGATCTGAACGACGGAAACGATCTGAATGACTGAAACGGTCTGAACGACTGAAACGATCTGAACAAGAGAAGAGATCTGAACGACTGAAACGATCTGAACGACTGAAGCAAGCTGAACGATGGAAACGATCTGAACGACAAACGATCTGGATGACGGAAACGATCTGAACGACTGAAACGATCTGAATGACTGAAAAGAGCTGAATGACTGAAACGATCTGAACGACGGAAACGATCTGAACGACGGAAACGATCTGAACGATGGAAACGATCTCATCGACGTGAACGATCTGAACGACCGAAACGATCTGAACGACGGAAACGATCTGAACGACGGAAACGATCTGAACGACAGAAACGATCTGAACGACTGAAACGATCTGAACGACAAACGATCTGGATGACGGAAACGATCTGAACGACTGAAACGATCTGAATGACTGAAAAGAGCTGAATGACTGAAACGATCTGAACGACGGAAACGATCTGAACGACGGAAACGATCTGAACGATGGAAACGATCTCATCGACGTGAACGATCTGAACGACCGAAACGATCTGAACGACGGAAACGATCTGAACGACGGAAACGATCTGAACGACAGAAACGATCTGAACGACTGAAACGATCTGAACGACGGAAACGATCTGAACGACGGAAACGATCTGAACGACTGAAACGATCTGAACGACGGAAGCGATCTGAACGACGGAAACGACCTGAACGACGGAAACGATCTGAATGACTGAAAAGAGCTGAATGACTGAAACGATCTGAACGACTGAAACGATCTCAACGACGGAAACGATCTCATCGACGTGAACGATCTGAACGACGTAAACGATCTGAACGACGTAAACGATCTGAACGACAGAAACGATCTGAACGGCGGAAACGAGCTGAACGACTGAAACGAGCTGAACGACTGAAAAGATCTGAATGACGGAAAAGAGCTGAACGACTGAAACGAGCTGAACGACTGAAACGAGCTGAACGACGGAAACGATCTGAACGACGGAAACGATCTGAACGACTGAAACGAGATGAACGACCGAAACGATCTGAACGACGGAAACGATCTGAACAACTGAAACGATCTGAATGACGGAAACGAGCTGAACGACTTAAACGATCTGAACGACTGAAACGATCTGAACGACTGAAACGAGATGAACGACGGAAACGATCTGAACGACGGAAACGATCTGAACGACGGAAACGAGATGAATGACGGAAAAGAGCTGAACGACTTAAACGATCTGAACGACTGAAACGATCTGAACGACTGAAACGAGATGAACGACGGAAACGATCTGAACGACTGAAACGATCTGAACGACGGAAACGATCTGAACGCCGGAAACGATCTGAATTACGGAAACGATCTGAACGACTGAAACGATCTGAACGACTGAAACGAGCTGAACGACGGAAATGATCTGAACGACTGAAATGATCTGAACGACGGAAACGATCTCAATTACGGAAACGATCTGAACGACTGAAACGATCTGAACAACTGAAACGATCTGAATGACGGAAACGAGCTGAACGACTTAAACGATCTGAACGACTGAAACGATCTGAACGACTGAAACGAGATGAACGACGGAAATGATCTGAACGACGGAAACGATCTGAACGACGGAAACGATCTGAACGACTGAAACGAGCTGAACGACGGAAATGATCTGAACGACTGAAATGATCTGAACGACGGAAACGATCTCAATTACGGAAACGATCTGAACGACTGAAACGATCTGAACAACTGAAACGATCTGAATGACGGAAACGAGCTGAACGACTTAAACGATCTGAACGACTGAAACGATCTGAACGACTGAAACGAGATGAACGACGGAAATGATCTGAACGACGGAAACGATCTGAATGACTGAAACGATCTGAACGACGGAAACGATCTGAATGACTGAAACGATCTGAACGACTGAAACGATCTGAACAAGAGAAGAGATCTGAACGACTGAAACGATCTGAACGACTGAAGCAAGCTGAACGATGGAAACGATCTCATCGACGTGAACGAATTGAACGACGGAAACGATCTGAACGATGGAAACGAGCTGAACGACGGAAACGATCTGAACGACGTAAACGATCTGAACGACGGAAACGATCTGAACGACGGAAACGATCTGAACGACTGAAACGATCTGAACGACGGAAATGATCTGAACGACGGAAACGATCTGAACGACTGAAACGATCTGAACGACTGAAACGATCTGAACGACGGAAGCGATCTGAACGACTGAAACGATCTGAACGACGGAAGCGAACTGAACGACTGAAACGACCTGAACGACGGAAACGACCTGAACGACGGAAACGACCTGAACGACGGAAACGATCTGAATGACTGAAAAGAGCTGAATGACTGAAACGATCTGAACGACTGAAACGATCTCAACGACGTAAACGATCTGAACGACGTAAACGATCTGAACGACCGAAACGATCTGAACGACTGAAACGATCTGAACGACTGAAACGATCTGAACGACGGAAACGATCTGAACGACGTAAACGATCTGAACGACCGAAACGATTTGAACGACTGAAACGATCTGAACGACGGAAACGATCTGAACGGCGGAAACGAGCTGAACGACTGAAACGAGCTGAACGACTGAAACGAGATGAACGACGGAAACGATCTGAACGACGGAAACGATCTGAACGACTGAAACGATCTGAACGACTGAAACGATCTGAACGACGGAAACGATCTGAACGACGGAAACGATCTGAACGACATAAACGAGATGAATGACGGAAAAGAGCTGAACGACTGAAACGATCTGAACGACGGAAACGATCTGAACGACTAAAACGATCTGAACGCCGGAAACGATCTGAACGCCGGAAACGATCTGAATTACGGAAACGATCTGAACGACTGAAACGATCTGAACGACTGAAACGATCTGAACGCCGGAAACGATCTGAATTACGGAAACGATCTGAACGACTGAAACGATCTGAACGACTGAAACGATCTGAACGACTGAAACGAGCTGAACGACGGAAATGATCTGAACGACTGAAATGATCTGAACGACGGAAACGATCTCAATTACGGAAACGATCTGAACGACTGAAACGATCTGAACAACTGAAACGATCTGAATGACGGAAACGAGCTGAACGACTTAAACGATCTGAACGACTGAAACGATCTGAACGACTGAAACGAGATGAACGACGGAAACGATCTGAACGACGGAAACGATCTGAACGACTGAAACGATCTGAACGACTGAAATGATCTGAACAAGAGAAGAGATCTGAACGACTGAAACGATCTGAACGACTGAAACGAGATGAACGACGGAAACGATCTGAACGACGGAAACGATCTGAACGACTGAAACGATCTGAACGACTGAAACGATCTGAACGACTGAAACGATCTGAACAAGAGAAGAGATCTGAACGACTGAAACGATCTGAACGACTGAAGCAAGCTGAACGATGGAAACGATCTGAACGACAAACGATCTGGATGACGGAAACGAGCTGAACGACGGAAACGAACTGATGAGGGAAACGATCTGAACGACTGAAACGATCTGAACGACTGAAACGATCTGAACGACTGAAACGATCTCAACGACTGAAACGATCTGAACGAAGGAAACGAGCTGAACGACTGAAACGATCTGAACGACGTAAACGATCTGAACGACGTAAACGATCTGAACGACCGAAACGATCTGAACGACTGAAACGATCTGAACGACGGAAACGATCTGAACGACGGAAACGATCTGAACGACGTAAAACGATCTCATCGACGTAAACGAATTGAACGACGTAAACGATCTGAACGACGGAAACGAGCTGAACGACGGAAGCGATCTGAACGACTGAAACGATCTGAACGACTGAAACGATCTGAACGACGGAAGCGAACTGAACGACAGAAACGATCTGAACGACTGAAGCAAGCTGAACGATGGAAACGATCTGAACGACAAACGATCTGGATGACGGAAACGAGCTGAACGACGGAAACGAACTGATGAGGGAAACGATCTGAACGACTGAAACGATCTGAATGACTGAAAAGAGCTGAATGACTGAAACGATCTGAACGACTGAAACGATCTCAATGACGGAAACGATCTGAACGACGGAAACGATCTCATCGACGTGAACGAATTGAACGACGGAAACGATCTGAACGATGGAAACGAGCTGAACGACTGAAACGATCTGAACGACGTAAACGATCTGAACGACGTAAACGATCTGAACGACCGAAACGATCTGAACGACTGAAACGATCTGAACGATGGAAACGATCTGAACGGCGGAAACGAGCTGAACGACTGAAACGAGCTGAACGACTGAAACGAGATGAACGACGGAAACGATCTGAACGACGGAAACGATCTCATCGACGTGATCGATCTGAACGACCGAAACGATCTGAACGACTGAAACGATCTGAACGACGGAAACGATCTGAACGGCGGAAAAGAGCTGATGAGGGAACGATCTGAACGACTGAAACGATCTGAACGACTGAAACGATCTGAACGACGGAAACGATCTGAACGACAGAAACGATCTGAACGACTGAAACGATCTGAACGACGGAAACGATCTGAACGACGGAAACGATCTGAACGACTGAAACGATCTGAACGACGGAAGCGATCTGAACGACTGAAACGATCTGAACGACGGAAGCGAACTGAACGACTGAAACGATCTGAACGACGGAAACGACCTGAACGACGGAAACGACCTGAACGACGGAAACGATCTGAATGACTGAAAAGAGCTGAATGACTGAAACGATCTGAACGACTGAAACGATCTAAACGACGTAAACGATCTGAACGACGGAAACGATCTGAACGACCGAAACGATCTGAACGACTGAAACGATCTGAACGACGGAAACGATCTGAACGGCGGAAACGAGCTGAACGACTGAAACGAGATGAACGACGGAAACGAGATGAACGACTGAAACGATCTGAATGACGGAAACGAGCTGAACGACTGAAACGAGATGAACGACGGAAACGAGATGAACGACTGAAACGATCTGAATGACGGAAACGAGCTGAACGACTGAAAATATCTGAATGACGGAAAAGAGCTGAACGACTGAAACGAGCTGAACGACTGAAACAAGCTGAACGACGGAAACGATCTGAACGACTGAAACGATCTGAACGACGGAAACGATCTCAATTACGGAAACGATCTGAACGACTGAAACGATCTGAACAACTGAAACGATCTGAACGAAGGAAACGAGCTGAACGACTGAAACGATCTGAACGACGTAAACGATCTGAACGACGTAAACGATCTGAACGACCGAAACGATCTGAACGACTGAAACGATCTGAACGACGGAAACGATCTGAACGGCGGAAAAGAGCTGATGAGGTAAACGATCTGAACGACTGAAACGATCTGAACGACTGAAACGATCTGAACGACGGAAACGATCTGAACGACGGAAACGATCTGAACGACGTAAAACGATCTCATCGACGTAAACGAATTGAACGACGTAAACGATCTGAACGACGGAAACGAGCTGAACGACGGAAGCGATCTGAACGACTGAAACGATCTGAACGACTGAAACGATCTGAACGACGGAAGCGAACTGAACGACTGAAACGATCTGAACGACTGAAGCAAGCTGAACGATGGAAACGATCTGAACGACAAACGATCTGGATGACGGAAACGAGCTGAACGACGGAAACGAACTGATGAGGGAAACGATCTGAACGACTGAAACGATCTGAATGACTGAAAAGAGCTGAATGACTGAAACGATCTGAACGACTGAAACGATCTCAATGACGGAAACGATCTGAACGACTGAAACGAGCTGAACGACTGAAACGAGCTGAACGACGGAAACGATCTGAACGACTGAAACGATCTGAACGACGGAAACGATCTCAATTACGGAAACGATCTGAACGACGGAAACGATCTGAACGACGGAAACGATCTCATCGACGTGAACGATCTGAACGAACGAAACGATCTGAACGACTGAAACGATCTGAACGACGGAAACGATCTGAACGGCGGAAAAGAGCTGATGAGGGAACGATCTGAACGACTGAAACGATCTGAACGACGGAAACGATCTGAACGACAGAAACGATCTGAACGACTGAAACGATCTGAACGACGGAAACGATCTGAACGACGGAAACGATCTGAACGACTGAAACGATCTGAACGACGGAAGCGATCTGAACCACTGAAACGATCTGAACGACGGAAGCGAACTGAACGACTGAAACGATCTGAACGACGGAAACGACCTGAACGACGGAAACGACCTGAACGACGGAAACGATCTGAATGACTGAAAAGAGCTGAATGACTGAAACGATCTGAACGACTGAAACGATCTCCACGACGTAAACGATCTGAACGACGTAAACGATCTGAACGACCGAAACGATCTGAACGACTGAAACGATCTGAACGACTGAAACGATCTGAACGACGGAAACGATCTGAACGACGTAAACGATCTGAACGACCGAAACGATCTGAACGACTGAAACGATCTGAACGACGGAAACGATCTGAACGACGTAAACGATCTGAACGACCGAAACGATCTGAACGACTGAAACGATCTGAACGACGGAAACGATCTGAACGGCGGAAACGAGCTGAACGACTGAAACGAGATGAACGACGGAAAAGAGATGAACGACTGAAACGATCTGAATGACGGAAACGAGCTGAACGACTGAAAATATCTGAATGACGGAAAAGAGCTGAACGACTGAAACGAGCTGAACGACTGAAACGAGCTGAACGACGGAAACGATCTGAACGACTGAAACGATCTGAACGACTGAAACGAGCTGAACGACGGAAATGATCTGAACGACTGAAATGATCTGAACGACGGAAACGATCTCAATTACGGAAACGATCTGAACGACTGAAACGATCTGAACAACTGAAACGATCTGAATGACGGAAACGAGCTGAACGACTTAAACGATCTGAACGACGGAAACGATCTGAATGACTGAAACGATCTGAACGACTGAAACGATCTGAATGACTGAAGCAAGCTGAACGATGGAAACGATCTGAACGACAAACGATCTGGATGACGGAAACGAGCTGAACGACGGAAACGAACTGATGAGGGAAACGATCTGAACGACTGAAACGATCTGAACGACTGAAACGATCTGAACGACTGAAACGATCTCAACGACTGAAACGATCTGAACGATGGAAACGATCTCAACGACTGAAACGATCTGAACGAAGGAAACGAGCTGAACGACTGAAACGATCTGAACGACGTAAACGATCTGAACGACGTAAACGATCTGAACGACCGAAACGATCTGAACGACTGAAACGATCTGAACGACGGAAACGATCTGAACGACGGAAACGATCTGAACGACGTAAAACGATCTCATCGACGTAAACGAATTGAACGACGTAAACGATCTGAACGACGGAAACGAGCTGAACGACGGAAGCGATCTGAACGACTGAAACGATCTGAACGACTGAAACGATCTGAACGACGGAAGCGAACTGAACGACAGAAACGATCTGAACGACTGAAGCAAGCTGAACGATGGAAACGATCTGAACGACAAACGATCTGGATGACGGAAACGAGCTGAACGACGGAAACGAACTGATGAGGGAAACGATCTGAACGACTGAAACGATCTGAATGACTGAAAAGAGCTGAATGACTGAAACGATCTGAACGACTGAAACGATCTCAATGACGGAAACGATCTGAACGACGGAAACGATCTCATCGACGTGAACGAATTGAACGACGGAAACGATCTGAACGATGGAAACGAGCTGAACGACTGAAACGATCTGAACGACGTAAACGATCTGAACGACGTAAACGATCTGAACGACCGAAACGATCTGAACGACTGAAACGATCTGAACGATGGAAACGATCTGAACGGCGGAAACGAGCTGAACGACTGAAACGAGCTGAACGACTGAAACGAGATGAACGACGGAAACGATCTGAACGACGGAAACGATCTCATCGACGTGATCGATCTGAACGACCGAAACGATCTGAACGACTGAAACGATCTGAACGACGGAAACGATCTGAACGGCGGAAAAGAGCTGATGAGGGAACGATCTGAACGACTGAAACGATCTGAACGACTGAAACGATCTGAACGACGGAAACGATCTGAACGACAGAAACGATCTGAACGACTGAAACGATCTGAACGACGGAAACGATCTGAACGACGGAAACGATCTGAACGACTGAAACGATCTGAACGACGGAAGCGATCTGAACGACTGAAACGATCTGAACGACGGAAGCGAACTGAACGACTGAAACGATCTGAACGACGGAAACGACCTGAACGACGGAAACGACCTGAACGACGGAAACGATCTGAATGACTGAAAAGAGCTGAATGACTGAAACGATCTGAACAACTGAAACGATCTGAACGAAGGAAACGAGCTGAACGACTGAAACGATCTGAACGACGTAAACGATCTGAACGACGTAAACGATCTGAACGACCGAAACGATCTGAACGACTGAAACGATCTGAACGACGGAAACGATCTGAACGGCGGAAAAGAGCTGATGAGGTAAACGATCTGAACGACTGAAACAATCTGAACGACTGAAACGATCTGAACGACGGAAACGATCTGAACGACGGAAACGATCTGAACGACGTAAAACGATCTCATCGACGTAAACGAATTGAACGACGTAAACGATCTGAACGACGGAAACGAGCTGAACGACGGAAGCGATCTGAACGACTGAAACGATCTGAACGACTGAAACGATCTGAACGACGGAAGCGAACTGAACGACTGAAACGATCTGAACGACTGAAGCAAGCTGAACGATGGAAACGATCTGAACGACAAACGATCTGGATGACGGAAACGAGCTGAACGACGGAAACGAACTGATGAGGGAAACGATCTGAACGACTGAAACGATCTGAATGACTGAAAAGAGCTGAATGACTGAAACGATCTGAACGACTGAAACGATCTCAATGACGGAAACGATCTGAACGATGGAAACGAGCTGAACGACTGAAACGATCTGAACGACGTAAACGATCTGAACGACGTAAACGATCTGAACGACCGAAACGATCTGAACGACTGAAACGATCTGAACGACGGAAACGATCTGAACGGCGGAAACGAGCTGAACGACTGAAACGAGCTGAACGACTGAAACGAGATGAACGACGGAAACGATCTGAACGACGGAAACGATCTCATCGACGTGAACGATCTGAACGACCGAAACGATCTGAACGACTGAAACGATCTGAACGACGGAAACGATCTGAACGGCGGAAAAGAGCTGATGAGGGAACGATCTGAACGACTGAAACGATCTGAACGACGGAAACGATCTGAACGACAGAAACGATCTGAACGACTGAAACGATCTGAACGACGGAAACGATCTGAACGACGGAAACGATCTGAACGACTGAAACGATCTGAACGACGGAAGCGATCTGAACGACTGAAACGATCTGAACGACGGAAGCGAACTGAACGACTGAAACGATCTGAACGACGGAAACGACCTGAACGACGGAAACGACCTGAACGACGGAAACGATCTGAATGACTGAAAAGAGCTGAATGACTGAAACGATCTGAACGACTGAAACGATCTCCACGACGTAAACGATCTGAACGACGTAAACGATCTGAACGACCGAAACGATCTGAACGACTGAAACGATCTGAACGACTGAAACGATCTGAACGACGGAAACGATCTGAACGACGTAAACGATCTGAACGACCGAAACGATCTGAACGACTGAAACGATCTGAACAACTGAAACGATCTGAATGACGGAAACGAGCTGAACGACTTAAACGATCTGAACGACGGAAACGATCTGAATGACTGAAACGATCTGAACGACTGAAACGATCTGAATAAGAGAAGAGATCTGAACGACTGAAACGATCTGAATGACTGAAGCAAGCTGAACGATGGAAACGATCTGAACGACAAACGATCTGGATGACGGAAACGAGCTGAACGACGGAAACGAACTGATGAGGGAAACGATCTGAACGACTGAAACGATCTGAACGACTGAAACGATCTGAACGACTGAAACGATCTCAACGACTGAAACGATCTGAACGATGGAAACGATCTCAACGACTGAAACGATCTGAACGAAGGAAACGAGCTGAACGACTGAAACGATCTGAACGACGTAAACGATCTGAACGACGTAAACGATCTGAACGACCGAAACGATCTGAACGACTGAAACGATCTGAACGACGGAAACGATCTGAACGACGGAAACGATCTGAACGACGTAAAACGATCTCATCGACGTAAACGAATTGAACGACGTAAACGATCTGAACGACGGAAACGAGCTGAACGACGGAAGCGATCTGAACGACTGAAACGATCTGAACGACTGAAACGATCTGAACGACGGAAGCGAACTGAACGACAGAAACGATCTGAACGACTGAAGCAAGCTGAACGATGGAAACGATCTGAACGACAAACGATCTGGATGACGGAAACGAGCTGAACGACGGAAACGAACTGATGAGGGAAACGATCTGAACGACTGAAACGATCTGAATGACTGAAAAGAGCTGAATGACTAAAACGATCTGAACGACTGAAACGATCTCAATGACGGAAACGATCTGAACGACGGAAACGATCTCATCGACGTGAACGAATTGAACGACGGAAACGATCTGAACGATGGAAACGAGCTGAACGACTGAAACGATCTGAACGACGTAAACGATCTGAACGACGTCAACGATCTGAACGACCGAAACGATCTGAACGACTGAAACGATCTGAACGATGGAAACGATCTGAACGGCGGAAACGAGCTGAACGACTGAAACGAGCTGAACGACTGAAACGAGATGAACGACGGAAACGATCTGAACGACGGAAACGATCTCATCGACGTGATCGATCTGAACGACCGAAACGATCTGAACGACTGAAACGATCTGAACGACGGAAACGATCTGAACGGCGGAAAAGAGCTGATGAGGGAACGATCTGAACGACTGAAACGATCTGAACGACTGAAACGATCTGAACGACGGAAACGATCTGAACGACAGAAACGATCTGAACGACTGAAACGATCTGAACGACGGAAACGATCTGAACGACGGAAACGACCTGAACGACTGAAACGATCTGAACGACGTAAACGATCTGAACGACGTAAACGATCTGAACGACCGAAACGATCTGAACGACTGAAACGATCTGAACGACGGAAACGATCTGAACGGCGGAAAAGAGCTGATGAGGTAAACGATCTGAACGACTGAAACGATCTGAACGACTGAAACGATCTGAACGACGGAAACGATCTGAACGACGGAAACGATCTGAACGACGTAAAACGATCTCATCGACGTAAACGAATTGAACGACGTAAACGATCTGAACGACGGAAACGAGCTGAACGACGGAAGCGATCTGAACGACTGAAACGATCTGAACGACTGAAACGATCTGAACGACGGAAGCGAACTGAACGACTGAAACGATCTGAACGACTGAAGCAAGCTGAACGATGGAAACGATCTGAACGACAAACGATCTGGATGACGGAAACGAGCTGAACGACGGAAACGAACTGATGAGGGAAACGATCTGAACGACTGAAACGATCTGAATGACTGAAAAGAGCTGAATGACTGAAACGATCTGAACGACTGAAACGATCTCAATGACGGAAACGATCTGAACGATGGAAACGAGCTGAACGACTGAAACGATCTGAACGACGTAAACGATCTGAACGACGTAAACGATCTGAACGACCGAAACGATCTGAACGACTGAAACGATCTGAACGACGGAAACGATCTGAACGGCGGAAACGAGCTGAACGACTGAAACGAGCTGAACGACTGAAACGAGATGAACGACGGAAACGATCTGAACGACGGAAACGTTCTCATCGACGTGAACGATCTGAACGACCGAAACGATCTGAACGACTGAAACGATCTGAACGACGGAAACGATCTGAACGGCGGAAAAGAGCTGATGAGGGAACGATCTGAACGACTGAAACGATCTGAACGACGGAAACGATCTGAACGACAGAAACGATCTGAACGACTGAAACGATCTGAACGACGGAAACGATCTGAACGACGGAAACGATCTGAACGACTGAAACGATCTGAACGACGGAAGCGATCTGAACGACTGAAACGATCTGAACGACGGAAGCGAACTGAACGACTGAAACGATCTGAACGACGGAAACGACCTGAACGACGGAAACGACCTGAACGACGGAAACGATCTGAATGACTGAAAAGAGCTGAATGACTGAAACGATCTGAACGACTGAAACGATCTCCACGACGTAAACGATCTGAACGACGTAAACGATCTGAACGACCGAAACGATCTGAACGACTGAAACGATCTGAACGACTGAAACGATCTGAACGACGGAAACGATCTGAACGACGTAAACGATCTGAACGACCGAAACGATCTGAACGACTGAAACGATCTGAACGACGGAAACGATCTGAACGACGTAAACGATCTGAACGACCGAAACGATCTCATCGACGTGAACGATCTGAACGACCGAAACGATCTGAACGACTGAAACGATCTGAACGACGGAAACGATCTGAACGGCGGAAAAGAGCTGATGAGGGAACGATCTGAACGACTGAAACGATCTGAACGACGGAAACGATCTGAACGACAGAAACGATCTGAACGACTGAAACGATCTGAACGACGGAAACGATCTGAACGACGGAAACGATCTGAACGACTGAAACGATCTGAACGACGGAAGCGATCTGAACGACTGAAACGATCTGAACGACGGAAGCGAACTGAACGACTGAAACGATCTGAACGACGGAAACGACCTGAACGACGGAAACGACCTGAACGACGGAAACGATCTGAATGACTGAAAAGAGCTGAATGACTGAAACGATCTGAACGACTGAAACGATCTCCACGACGTAAACGATCTGAACGACGTAAACGATCTGAACGACCGAAACGATCTGAACGACTGAAACGATCTGAACGACTGAAACGATCTGAACGACGGAAACGATCTGAACGACGTAAACGATCTGAACGACCGAAACGATCTGAACGACTGAAACGATCTGAACGACGGAAACGATCTGAACGACGTAAACGATCTGAACGACCGAAACGATCTGAACGACTGAAACGATCTGAACGACGGAAACGATCTGAACGGCGGAAACGAGCTGAACGACTGAAACGAGATGAACGACGGAAAAGAGATGAACGACTGAAACGATCTGAATGACGGAAACGAGCTGAACGACTGAAAATATCTGAATGACGGAAAAGAGCTGAACGACTGAAACGAGCTGAACGACTGAAACGAGCTGAACGACGGAAACGATCTGAACGACTGAAACGATCTGAACGACGGAAACGATCTCAATTACGGAAACGATCTGAATGACTGAAACGATCTGAACAACTGAAACGATCTGAATGACGGAAACGAGCTGAACGACTTAAACGATCTGAACGACTGAAACGATCTGAACGACTGAAACGAGATGAACGACGGAAACGATCTGAACGACGGAAACGATCTGAACGACGGAAACGAGATGAATGACGGAAAAGAGCTGAACGACTGAAACGATCTGAACGACGGAAACGATCTGAACGACTAAAACGATCTGAACGACGGAAACGATCTGAACGCCGGAAACGATCTGAATTACGGAAACGATCTGAACGACTGAAACGATCTGAACGACTGAAACGATCTGAACGACTGAAACGAGCTGAACGACGGAAATGATCTGAACGACTGAAATGATCTGAACGACGGAAACGATCTCAATTACGGAAACGATCTGAACGACTGAAACGATCTGAACAACTGAAACGATCTGAATGACGGAAACGAGCTGAACGACTTAAACGATCTGAACGACGGAAACGATCTGAATGACTGAAACGATCTGAACGACTGAAACGATCTGAACAAGAGAAGAGATCTGAACGACTGAAACGATCTGAATGACTGAAGCAAGCTGAACGATGGAAACGATCTGAACGACAAACGATCTGGATGACGGAAACGAGCTGAACGACGGAAACGAACTGATGAGGGAAACGATCTGAACGACGTAAACGATCTGAACGACCGAAACGATCTGAACGACTGAAACGATCTGAACGACGGAAACGATCTGAACGACGGAAACGATCTGAACGACGTAAAACGATCTCATCGACGTAAACGAATTGAACGACGTAAACGATCTGAACGACGGAAACGAGCTGAACGACGGAAGCGATCTGAACGACTGAAACGATCTGAACGACTGAAACGATCTGAACGACGGAAGCGAACTGAACGACAGAAACGATCTGAACGACTGAAGCAAGCTGAACGATGGAAACGATCTGAACGACAAACGATCTGGATGACGGAAACGAGCTGAACGACGGAAACGAACTGATGAGGGAAACGATCTGAACGACTGAAACGATCTGAATGACTGAAAAGAGCTGAATGACTGAAACGATCTGAACGACTGAAACGATCTCAATGACGGAAACGATCTGAACGACGGAAACGATCTCATCGACGTGAACGAATTGAACGACGGAAACGATCTGAACGATGGAAACGAGCTGAACGACTTAAACGATCTGAACGACGTAAACGATCTGAACGACGTAAACGATCTGAACGACCGAAACGATCTGAACGACTGAAACGATCTGAACGATGGAAACGATCTGAACGGCGGAAACGAGCTGAACGACTGAAACGAGCTGAACGACTGAAACGAGATGAACGACGGAAACGATCTGAACGACGGAAACGATCTCATCGACGTGATCGATCTGAACGACCGAAACGATCTGAACGACTGAAACGATCTGAACGACGGAAACGATCTGAACGGCGGAAAAGAGCTGATGAGGGAACGATCTGAACGACTGAAACGATCTGAACGACGGAAACGATCTGAACGACAGAAACGATCTGAACGACTGAAACGATCTGAACGACGGAAACGATCTGAACGACGGAAACGATCTGAACGACTGAAACGATCTGAACGACGGAAGCGATCTGAACGACTGAAACGATCTGAACGACGGAAACGATCTGAACGGCGGAAACGAGCTGAACGACTGAAACGAGATGAACGACGGAAACGAGATGAACGACTGAAACGATCTGAATGACGGAAACGAGCTGAACGACTGAAACGAGATGAACGACGGAAACGAGATGAACGACTGAAACGATCTGAATGACGGAAACGAGCTGAACGACTGAAAATATCTGAATGACGGAAAAGAGCTGAACGACTGAAACGAGCTGAACGACTGAAACAAGCTGAACGACGGAAACGATCTGAACGACTGAAACGATCTGAACGACGGAAACGATCTCAATTACGGAAACGATCTGAACGACTGAAACGATCTGAACAACTGAAACGATCTGAACGAAGGAAACGAGCTGAACGACTGAAACGATCTGAACGACGTAAACGATCTGAACGACGTAAACGATCTGAACGACCGAAACGATCTGAACGACTGAAACGATCTGAACGACGGAAACGATCTGAACGGCGGAAAAGAGCTGATGAGGTAAACGATCTGAACGACTGAAACGATCTGAACGACTGAAACGATCTGAACGACGGAAACGATCTGAACGACGGAAACGATCTGAACGACGTAAAACGATCTCATCGACGTAAACGAATTGAACGACGTAAACGATCTGAACGACGGAAACGAGCTGAACGACGGAAGCGAACTGAACGACTGAAACGATCTGAACGACTGAAGCAAGCTGAACGATGGAAACGATCTGAACGACAAACGATCTGGATGACGGAAACGAGCTGAACGACGGAAACGAACTGATGAGGGAAACGATCTGAACGACTGAAACGATCTGAATGACTGAAAAGAGCTGAATGACTGAAACGATCTGAACGACTGAAACGATCTCAATGACGGAAACGATCTGAACGATGGAAACGAGCTGAACGACTGAAACGATCTGAACGACGTAAACGATCTGAACGACGTAAACGATCTGAACGACCGAAACGATCTGAACGACTGAAACGATCTGAACGACGGAAACGATCTGAACGGCGGAAACGAGCTGAACGACTGAAACGAGCTGAACGACTGAAACGAGATGAACGACGGAAACGATCTGAACGACGGAAACGATCTCATCGACGTGAACGATCTGAACGACCGAAACGATCTGAACGACTGAAACGATCTGAACGACGGAAAAGATCTGAACGGCGGAAAAGAGCTGATGAGGGAACGATCTGAACGACTGAAACGATCTGAACGACGGAAACGATCTGAACGACAGAAACGATCTGAACGACTGAAACGATCTGAACGACGGAAACGATCTGAACGACGGAAACGATCTGAACGACTGAAACGATCTGAACGACGGAAGCGATCTGAACGACTGAAACGATCTGAACGACGGAAGCGAACTGAACGACTGAAACGATCTGAACGACGGAAACGACCTGAACGACGGAAACGACCTGAACGACGGAAACGATCTGAATGACTGAAAAGAGCTGAATGACTGAAACGATCTGAACGACTGAAACGATCTCCACGACGTAAACGATCTGAACGACGTAAACGATCTGAACGACCGAAACGATCTGAACGACTGAAACGATCTGAACGACTGAAACGATCTGAACGACGGAAACGATCTGAACGACCGAAACGATCTGAACGACTGAAACGATCTGAACGACGGAAACGATCTGAACGACGTAAACGATCTGAACGACCGAAACGATCTGAACGACTGAAACGATCTGAACGACGGAAACGATCTGAACGGCGGAAACGAGCTGAACGACTGAAACGAGATGAACGACGGAAAAGAGATGAACGACTGAAACGATCTGAATGACGGAAACGAGCTGAACGACTGAAAATATCTGAATGACGGAAAAGAGCTGAACGACTGAAACGAGCTGAACGACTGAAACGAGCTGAACGACGGAAACGATCTGAACGACTGAAACGATCTGAACGACGGAAACGATCTCAATTACGGAAACGATCTGAATGACTGAAACGATCTGAACAACTGAAACGATCTGAATGACGGAAACGAGCTGAACGACTTAAACGATCTGAACGACTGAAACGATCTGAACGACTGAAACGAGATGAACGACGGAAACGATCTGAACGACGGAAACGATCTGAACGACGGAAACGAGATGAATGACGGAAAAGAGCTGAACGACTGAAACGATCTGAACGACGGAAACGATCTGAACGACTGAAACGATCTGAACGACGGAAACGATCTGAACGCCGGAAACGATCTGAATTACGGAAACGATCTGAACGACTGAAACGATCTGAACGACTGAAACGATCTGAACGACTGAAACGAGCTGAACGACGGAAATGATCTGAACGACTGAAATGATCTGAACGACGGAAACGATCTCAATTACGGAAACGATCTGAACGACTGAAACGATCTGAACAACTGAAACGATCTGAATGACGGAAACGAGCTGAACGACTTAAACGATCTGAACGACGGAAACGATCTGAATGACTGAAACGATCTGAACGACTGAAACGATCTGAACAAGAGAAGAGATCTGAACGACTGAAACGATCTGAATGACTGAAGCAAGCTGAACGATGGAAACGATCTGAACGACAAACGATCTGGATGACGGAAACGAGCTGAACGACGGAAACGAACTGATGAGGGAAACGAACTGATGAGGGAAACGATCTGAACGACTGAAACGATCTGAACGACTGAAACGATCTCAACGACTGAAACGATCTGAACGATGGAAACGAGCTGAACGACTGAAACGATCTGAACGACGTAAACGATCTGAACGACGTAAACGATCTGAACGACCGAAACGATCTGAACGACTGAAACGATCTGAACGACGGAAACGATCTGAACGGCGGAAAAGAGCTGATGAGGTAAACGATCTGAACGACTGAAACGATCTGAACGACTGAAACGATCTGAACGACGGAAACGATCTGAACGACTGAAACGAGATGAACGACGGAAACGATCTGAACGACGGAAACGATCTCATCGACGTAAACGAATTGAACGACGTAAACGATCTGAACGACGGAAACGAGCTGAACGACGGAAGCGATCTGAACGACTGAAACGATCTGAACGACTGATACGATCTGAACGACGGAAGCGAACTGAACGACTGAAACGATCTGAACGACGGAAACGACCTGAACGACGGAAACGATCTGAACGACTGAAACGAGCTGAACGACTGAAACGATCTGAACGAGTGAAACGATCTGAACGACTGAAACGATCTGAACGACGGAAACGATCTGAACGGCGGAAACGAGCTGAACGACTGAAACGAGATGAACGACGGAAAAGAGATGAACGACTGAAACGATCTGAATGACGGAAACGAGCTGAACGACTGAAAATATCTGAATGACGGAAAAGAGCTGAACGACTGAAACGAGCTGAACGACTGAAACGAGCTGAACGACGGAAACGATCTGAACGACGGAAACGATCTCAATTACGGAAACGATCTGAACGACTGAAACGATCTGAACAACTGAAACGATCTGAATGACGGAAACGAGCTGAACGACTTAAACGATCTGAACGACTGAAACGATCTGAACGACTGAAACGAGATGAACGACGGAAACGATCTGAACGACGGAAACGATCTGAACGACGGAAACGAGATGAATGACGGAAAAGAGCTGAACGACTGAAAAGAGCTGAACGACTGAAACGATCTGAACGACGGAAACGATCTGAACGACTAAAACGATCTGAACGACGGAAACGATCTGAACGCCGGAAACGATCTGAATTACGGAAACGATCTGAACGACTGAAACGATCTGAACGACTGAAACGATCTGAACGACTGAAACGAGCTGAACGACGGAAATGATCTGAACGACTGAAATGATCTGAACGACGGAAACGATCTCAATTACGGAAACGATCTGAACGACTGAAACGATCTGAACAACTGAAACGATCTGAATGACGGAAACGAGCTGAACGACTTAAACGATCTGAACGACGGAAACGATCTGAATGACTGAAACGATCTGAACGACTGAAACGATCTGAACAAGAGAAGAGATCTGAACGACTGAAACGATCTGAATGACTGAAGCAAGCTGAACGATGGAAACGATCTGAACGACAAACGATCTGGATGACGGAAACGAGCTGAACGACGGAAACGAACTGATGAGGGAAACGATCTGAACGACTGAAACGATCTGAACGACTGAAACGATCTGAACGACTGAAACGATCTCAACGACTGAAACGATCTGAACGATGGAAACGAGCTGAACGACTGAAACGATCTGAACGACGTAAACGATCTGAACGACCGAAACGATCTGAACGACTGAAACGATCTGAACGACGGAAACGATCTGAACGGCGGAAAAGAGCTGATGAGGTAAACGATCTGAACGACTGAAACGATCTGAACGACTGAAACGATCTGAACGACGGAAACGATCTGAACGACTGAAACGAGATGAACGACGGAAACGATCTGAACGACGGAAACGATCTCATCGACGTAAACGAATTGAACGACGTAAACGATCTGAACGACGGAAACGAGCTGAACGACGGAAGCGATCTGAACGACTGAAACGATCTGAACGACTGAAACGATCTGAACGACGGAAGCGAACTGAACGACTGAAACGATCTGAACGACCGAAACGATCTGAACGACTGAAACGATCTGAACGACGGAAACGATCTGAACGGCGGAAAAGAGCTGATGAGGTAAACGATCTGAACGACTGAAACGATCTGAACGACGGAAACGATCTGAACGACTGAAACGAGATGAACGACGGAAACGATCTGAACGACGGAAACGATCTCATCGACGTAAACGAATTGAACGACGTAAACGATCTGAACGACGGAAACGAGCTGAACGACGGAAACGATCTGAACGCCGGAAACGATCTGAATTACGGAAACGATCTGAACGACTGAAACGATCTGAACGACTGAAACGATCTGAACGACTGAAACGAGCTGAACGACGGAAATGATCTGAACGACTGAAATGATCTGAACGACGGAAACGATCTCAATTACGGAAACGATCTGAACGACTGAAACGATCTGAACAACTGAAACGATCTGAATGACGGAAACGAGCTGAACGACTTAAACGATCTGAACGACGGAAACGATCTGAATGACTGAAACGATCTGAACGACTGAAACGATCTGAACAAGAGAAGAGATCTGAACGACTGAAACGATCTGAATGACTGAAGCAAGCTGAACGATGGAAACGATCTGAACGACAAACGATCTGGATGACGGAAACGAGCTGAACGACGGAAACGAACTGATGAGGGAAACGATCTGAACGACTGAAACGATCTGAACGACTGAAACGATCTGAACGACTGAAACGATCTCAACGACTGAAACGATCTGAACGATGGAAACGAGCTGAACGACTGAAACGATCTGAACGACGTAAACGATCTGAACGACCGAAACGATCTGAACGACCGAAACGATCTGAACGACTGAAACGATCTGAACGACGGAAACGATCTGAACGGCGGAAAAGAGCTGATGAGGTAAACGATCTGAACGACTGAAACGATCTGAACGACTGAAACGATCTGAACGACGGAAACGATCTGAACGACTGAAACGAGATGAACGACGGAAACGATCTGAACGACGGAAACGATCTCATCGACGTAAACGAATTGAACGACGTAAACGATCTGAACGACGGAAACGAGCTGAACGACGGAAGCGATCTGAACGACTGAAACGATCTGAACGACTGAAACGATCTGAACGACGGAAACGACCTGAACGACGGAAACGATCTGAACGACTGAAACGAGCTGAACGACTGAAACGATCTGAACGAGTGAAACGATCTGAACGACTGAAACGATCTGAACGACGGAAACGATCTGAACGGCGGAAACGAGCTGAACGACTGAAACGAGATGAACGACGGAAAAGAGATGAACGACTGAAACGATCTGAATGACGGAAACGAGCTGAACGACTGAAAATATCTGAATGACGGAAAAGAGCTGAACGACTGAAACGAGCTGAACGACTGAAACGAGCTGAACGACGGAAACGATCTGAACGACGGAAACGATCTCAATTACGGAAACGATCTGAACGACTGAAACGATCTGAACAACTGAAACGATCTGAATGACGGAAACGAGCTGAACGACTTAAACGATCTGAACGACTGAAACGATCTGAACGACTGAAACGAGATGAACGACGGAAACGATCTGAACGACGGAAACGATCTGAACGACGGAAACGAGATGAATGACGGAAAAGAGCTGAACGACTGAAAAGAGCTGAACGACTGAAACGATCTGAACGACGGAAACGATCTGAACGACTAAAACGATCTGAACGACGGAAACGATCTGAACGCCGGAAACGATCTGAATTACGGAAACGATCTGAACGACTGAAACGATCTGAACGACTGAAACGATCTGAACGACTGAAACGAGCTGAACGACGGAAATGATCTGAACGACTGAAATGATCTGAACGACGGAAACGATCTCAATTACGGAAACGATCTGAACGACTGAAACGATCTGAACAACTGAAACGATCTGAATGACGGAAACGAGCTGAACGACTTAAACGATCTGAACGACGGAAACGATCTGAATGACTGAAACGATCTGAACGACTGAAACGATCTGAACAAGAGAAGAGATCTGAACGACTGAAACGATCTGAATGACTGAAGCAAGCTGAACGATGGAAACGATCTGAACGACAAACGATCTGGATGACGGAAACGAGCTGAACGACGGAAACGAACTGATGAGGGAAACGATCTGAACGACTGAAACGATCTGAACGACCGAAACGATCTGAACGACTGAAACGATCTGAACGACGGAAACGACCTGAACGACGGAAACGATCTGAACGACTGAAACGAGCTGAACGACTGAAACGATCTGAACGAGTGAAACGATCTGAACGACTGAAACGATCTGAACGACGGAAACGATCTGAACAAGAGAAGAGATCTGAACGACTGAAACGATCTGAACGACTGAAGCAAGCTGAACGATGGAAACGATCTGATCGACAAACGATCTGGATGACGGAAACGAGCTGAACGACGGAAACGAACTGATGAGGGAAACGATCTGAACGACTGAAACGATCTGAATGACTGAAAAGAGCTGAATGACTGAAACGATCTGAACGACTGAAACGATCTCAATGACGGAAACGATCTGAACGACGGAAACGATCTCATCGACGTGAACGAATTGAACGACGGAAACGATCTTAACGACGGAAACGAGCTGAACGACCGAAACGATCTGAACGACGTAAACGATCTGAACGACGTAAACGATCTGAACGACCGAAACGATCTGAACGACTGAAACGATCTGAACGACGGAAACGATCTGAACGGCGGAAACGAGCTGAACGACTGAAACGAGCTGAACGACTGAAACGAGCTGAACGACGGAAACGATCTGAACGACTGAAACGATCTGAACGACGGAAACGATCTCAATTACGGAAACGATCTGAACGACTGAAACGATCTGAACAACTGAAACGATCTGAACGACTGAAACGATCTGAACAACTGAAACGATCTCAATTACGGAAACGATCTGAACGACTTAAACGATCTGAACGACTGAAACGATCTGAACGACTGAAACGAGATGAACGACGGAAACGATCTGAACGACGGAAACGAACTGAACGACGGAAACGATCTGAACGACGGAAACGATCTGAACGACTGAAACGCGATGAACGACGGAAACGATCTGAACGACTGAAACGATCTGAACGACGGAAACGATCTGAACGACTGAAACGAGATGAACGACGGAAACGATCTGAACGACGGAAACGATCTGAACGACTGAAACGATCTGAACGACTGAAACGATCTGAACGACGGAAACGATCTGAACGCCGGAAACGATCTGAATTACGGAAAAGAGCTGAATGACTGAAACGATCTGAACGACTGAAACGATCTCAACGACGGAAACGATCTCATCGACGTGAACGATCTGAACGACGGAAAAGAGCTGAACGACTGAAACGAGCTGAACGACTGAAACGAGCTGAACGACGGAAACGATCTGAACGACTGAAACGATCTGAACGACGGAAACGATCTCAATTACGGAAACGATCTGAACGACTGAAACGATCTGAACAACTGAAACGATCTGAACGACTGAAACGATCTGAACAACTGAAACGATCTCAATTACGGAAACGATCTGAACGACTTAAACGATCTGAACGACTGAAACGATCTGAATTACGGAAACGATCTGAACGACTGAAACGATCTGAACGACTGAAACGATCTGAACGACTGAAACGAGCTGAACGACGGAAACGATCTGAACGACTGAAACGATCTGAACGACGGAAACGATCTCAATTACGGAAACGATCTGAACGACTGAAACGATCTGAACAAGAGAAGAGATCTGAACGACTGAAACGATCTGAACGACTGAAACGATCTGAACGACTGAAACGAGATGAACGACGGAAACGATCTGAACGACGGAAACGATCTGAATGACTGAAACGGTCTGAACGACTGAAACGATCTGAACAAGAGAAGAGATCTGAACGACTGAAACGATCTGAACGATGGAAACGATCTCATCGACGTGAACGATCTGAACGACCGAAACGATCTGAACGACTGAAACGATCTGAACGACTGAAACGATCTGAATGACTGAAAAGAGCTGAACGACGGAAACGATCTGAACGACGGAAACGATCTGAACGATGGAAACGATCTCATCGACGTGAACGATCTGAACGACCGAAACGATCTGAACGACTGAAACGATCTGAACGACGGAAACGATCTGAACGGCGGAAAAGAGCTGATGAGGGAACGATCTGAACGACTGAAACGATCTGAACGACTGAAACGATTTGAACGACGGAAACGATCTGAACGACAGAAACGATCTGAACGACTGAAACGATCTGAACGACGGAAACGATCTGAACGACGGAAACGATCTGAACGACTGAAACGATCTGAACGACGGAAGCGATCTGAACGACGGAAACGACCTGAACGACGGAAACGATCTGAATGACTGAAAAGAGCTGAATGACTGAAACGATCTGAACGACTGAAACGATCTCAACGACGGAAACGATCTCATCGACGTGAACGATCTGAACGACGTAAACGATCTGAACGACGTAAACGATCTGAACGACCGAAACGATCTGAACGACTGAAACGATCTGAACGACGGAAACGATCTGAACGGCGGAAACGAGCTGAACGACTGAAACGAGCTGAACGACTGAAACGATCTGAACGACTGAAACGATCTGAACGACGGAAACGAGCTGAACGACGGAAACGATCTGAACGACGTAAAACGATCTCATCGACGTAAACGAATTGAACGACGCAAACGATCTGAACGACGGAAACGATCTGAACGACGGAAACGATCTGAACGACGGAAACGAGCTGAACGACGGAAGCGATCTGAACGACTGAAACGATCTGAACGACGGAAACGATCTCAATTACGGAAACGATCTGAACGACTGAAACGATCTGAACAACTGAAACGATCTGAACGACTGAAACGATCTGAACAACTGAAACGATCTCAATTACGGAAACGATCTGAACGACTTAAACGATCTGAACGACTGAAACGATCTGAACGACTGAAACGAGATGAACGACGGAAACGATCTGAACGACGGAAACGAACTGAACGACGGAAACGATCTGAACGACGGAAACGATCTGAACGACTGAAACGCGATGAACGACGGAAACGATCTGAACGACTGAAACGATCTGAACGACGGAAACGATCTGAACGACTGAAACGAGATGAACGACGGAAACGATCTGAACGACGGAAACGATCTGAACGACTGAAACGATCTGAACGACTGAAACGATCTGAACGACGGAAACGATCTGAACGCCGGAAACGATCTGAATTACGGAAAAGAGCTGAATGACTGAAACGATCTGAACGACTGAAACGATCTCAACGACGGAAACGATCTCATCGACGTGAACGATCTGAACGACGGAAAAGAGCTGAACGACTGAAACGAGCTGAACGACTGAAACGAGCTGAACGACGGAAACGATCTGAACGACTGAAACGATCTGAACGACGGAAACGATCTCAATTACGGAAACGATCTGAACGACTGAAACGATCTGAACAACTGAAACGATCTGAACGACTGAAACGATCTGAACAACTGAAACGATCTCAATTACGGAAACGATCTGAACGACTTAAACGATCTGAACGACTGAAACGATCTGAATTACGGAAACGATCTGAACGACTGAAACGATCTGAACGACTGAAACGATCTGAACGACTGAAACGAGCTGAACGACGGAAACGATCTGAACGACTGAAACGATCTGAACGACGGAAACGATCTCAATTACGGAAACGATCTGAACGACTGAAACGATCTGAACAAGAGAAGAGATCTGAACGACTGAAACGATCTGAACGACTGAAACGATCTGAACGACTGAAACGAGATGAACGACGGAAACGATCTGAACGACGGAAACGATCTGAATGACTGAAACGGTCTGAACGACTGAAACGATCTGAACAAGAGAAGAGATCTGAACGACTGAAACGATCTGAACGATGGAAACGATCTCATCGACGTGAACGATCTGAACGACCGAAACGATCTGAACGACTGAAACGATCTGAACGACTGAAACGATCTGAATGACTGAAAAGAGCTGAACGACGGAAACGATCTGAACGACGGAAACGATCTGAACGATGGAAACGATCTCATCGACGTGAACGATCTGAACGACCGAAACGATCTGAACGACTGAAACGATCTGAACGACGGAAACGATCTGAACGGCGGAAAAGAGCTGATGAGGGAACGATCTGAACGACTGAAACGATCTGAACGACTGAAACGATTTGAACGACGGAAACGATCTGAACGACAGAAACGATCTGAACGACTGAAACGATCTGAACGACGGAAACGATCTGAACGACGGAAACGATCTGAACGACTGAAACGATCTGAACGACGGAAGCGATCTGAACGACGGAAACGACCTGAACGACGGAAACGATCTGAATGACTGAAAAGAGCTGAATGACTGAAACGATCTGAACGACTGAAACGATCTCAACGACGGAAACGATCTCATCGACGTGAACGATCTGAACGACGTAAACGATCTGAACGACGTAAACGATCTGAACGACCGAAACGATCTGAACGACTGAAACGATCTGAACGACGGAAACGATCTGAACGGCGGAAACGAGCTGAACGACTGAAACGAGCTGAACGACTGAAACGATCTGAACGACTGAAACGATCTGAACGACGGAAACGAGCTGAACGACGGAAACGATCTGAACGACGTAAAACGATCTCATCGACGTAAACGAATTGAACGACGCAAACGATCTGAACGACGGAAACGATCTGAACGACGGAAACGATCTGAACGACGGAAACGAGCTGAACGACGGAAGCGATCTGAACGACTGAAACGATCTGAACGACTGAAACGATCTGAACGACGGAAGCGAACTGAACGACTGAAACGATCTGAACGACTGAAACGATCTGAACGACTGAAACGATCTGAACGACGGAAGCGATCTGAACGACTGAAACGATCTGAACGACTGAAACGATCTGAACGACTGAAACGATCTGAACGACGGAAGCGAACTGAACGACTGAAACGATCTGAACGACTGAAACGATCTGAACGACTGAAACGATCTGAACGACGGAAGCGATCTGAACGACTGAAACGATCTGAACGACTGAAACGATCTGAACGACGGAAACGAACTGATGAGGGAAACGATCTGAACGACGGAAACGATCTGAACGACGGAAGCGATCTGAACGACTGAAACGATCTGAACGACTGAAACGATCTGAACGACGGAAACGAACTGATGAGGGAAACGATCTGAACGACTGAAACGATCTGAACGACTAAAACGATCTGAACGACTAAAACGATCTGAACGACTGAAACGATCTGAATGACTGAAACGATCTGAACGACTGAAACGAGCTGAACGACGGAAACGATCTGAACAACTGAAACGATCTGAACGACTGAAACGAGATGAACAACGGAAACGATCTGAACGACGGAAACAATCTGAATGACTGAAACGATCTGAACGACTGAAACGATCTGAACAAGAGAAGAGATCTGAACGACTGAAACGATCTGAACGACTGAAGCAAGCTGAACGATGGAAACGATCTGAACGACAAACGATCTGGATGACGGAAACGAGCTGAACGACGGAAACGAACTGATGAGGGAAACGATCTGAACGACTGAAACGATCTGAATGACTGAAACGATCTGAACGACTGAAAAGAGCTGAATGACTGAAACGATCTGAACGACTGAAACGATCTCAATGACGGAAACGATCTGAACGACGTAAACGATCTCATCGACGTGAACGAATTGAACGACGGAAACGATCTGAACGATGGAAACGATCTGAACGACTGAAACGAGCTGAATGACTGAAACGAGATGAACGACGGAAACGAGATGAACGACTGAAACGATCTGAATGACGGAAACGAGCTGAATGACTGAAACGAGCTGAACGACGGAAACGATCTGAACGACTGAAACGATCTGAACGACGGAAACGATCTCAATTACGGAAACGATCTGAACGACTGAAACGATCTGAACAACTGAAACGATCTGAATGACGGAAACGAGCTGAACGACTTAAACGATCTGAACGACTGAAACGATCTGAACGACTGAAACGAGATTAACGACGGAAACGATCTGAACGACGGAAACGATCTGAACGACGGAAACGAGATGAATGACGGAAAAGAGCTGAACGACTGAAACGATCTGAACGACGGAAACGATCTGAACGACTGAAGCAAGCTGAACGATGGAAACGATCTGAACGACAAACGATCTGGATGACGGAAACGAGCTGAACGACGGAAACGATCTGAATGACTGAAAAGAGCTGAATGACTGAAACGATCTGAACGACTGAAACGATCTCAACGACGGAAACGATCTGAACGACGGAAACGATCTCATCGACGTGAACGAATTGAACGACGGAAACGATCTGAACGATGGAAACGAGCTGAACGACTGAAACGATCTGAACGACGTAAACGATCTGAACGACGTAAACGATCTGAACGACCGAAACGATCTGAACGACTGAAACGATCTGAACGACGGAAACGATCTGAACGGCGGAAAAGAGCTGATGAGGGAACGATCTGAACGACTGAAACGATCTGAACGACGGAAACGAGCTGAACGACGGAAACGATCTGAACGACGTAAAACGATCTCATCGACGTAAACGAATTGAACGACGTAAACGATCTGAACAACGGAAACGATCTGAACGACGGAAACGATCTGAACGACGGAAACGAGCTGAACGACGGAAACGAACTGATGAGGGAAACGATCTGAACGACGGAAACGATCTGAACGACGGAAACGATCTCAACGACGGAAAAGAGCTGAACGACTGAAACGATCTGAACGACTAAAACGATCTGAACGACTAAAACGATCTGAACGACTGAAACGATCTGAATGACTGAAACGATCTGAACGACTAAAACGATCTGAACGACTAAAACGATCTGAACGACTGAAACGATCTGAATGACTGAAACGATCTGAACGACTGAAACGAGCTGAACGATGGAAACGATCTGAACGACAAACGATCTGGATGACGGAAACGAGCTGAACGACGGAAACGAACTGATGAGGGAAACGATCTGAACGACTGAAACGATCTGAATGACTGAAACGATCTGAACGACTGAAAAGAGCTGAATGACTGAAACGATCTGAACGACTGAAACGATCTCAATGACGGAAACGATCTGAACGACGTAAACGATCTCATCGACGTGAACGAATTGAACGACGGAAACGATCTGAACGATGGAAACGATCTGAACGACTGAAACGAGCTGAATGACTGAAACGAGATGAACGACGGAAACGAGATGAACGACTGAAACGATCTGAATGACGGAAACGAGCTGAACGACTGAAACGAGCTGAACGACGGAAACGATCTGAACGACTGAAACGATCTGAACGACGGAAACGATCTCAATTACGGAAACGATCTGAACGACGGAAACGATCTGAACGGCGGAAAAGAGCTGATGAGGGAACGATCTGAACGACTGAAACGATCTGAACGACGGAAACGAGCTGAACGACGGAAACGATCTGAACGACGTAAAACGATCTCATCGACGTAAACGAATTGAACGACGTAAACGATCTGAACAACGGAAACGATCTGAACGACGGAAACGATCTGAACGACGGAAACGAGCTGAACGACGGAAGCGATCTGAACGACTGAAACGATCTGAACGACTGAAACGATCTGAACGACGGAAGCGAACTGAACGACTGAAACGATCTGAACGACTGAAACGATCTGAACGACTGAAACGATCTGAACGACGGAAGCGATCTGAACGACTGAAACGATCTGAACGACTGAAACGATCTGAACGACGGAAACGAACTGATGAGGGAAACGATCTGAACGACGGAAACGATCTGAACGACGGAAACGATCTGAACGACGGAAAAGAGCTGAACGACTGAAACGATCTGAACGACTTAAACGATCTGAACGACTAAAACGATCTGAACGACTGAAACGATCTGAATGACTGAAACGATCTGAACGACTGAAACGAGATGAACGACGGAAACGATCTGAACGACGGAAACAATCTGAATGACTGAAACGATCTGAACGACTGAAACGATCTGAACAAGAGAAGAGATCTGAACGACTGAAACGATCTGAACGACTGAAGCAAGCTGAACGATGGAAACGATCTGAACGACAAACGATCTGGATGACGGAAACGAGCTGAACGACGGAAACGAACTGATGAGGGAAACGATCTGAACGACTGAAACGATCTGAATGACTGAAACGATCTGAACGACTGAAAAGAGCTGAATGACTGAAACGATCTGAACGACTGAAACGATCTCAATGACGGAAACGATCTGAACGACGTAAACGATCTCATCGACGTGAACGAATTGAACGACGGAAACGATCTGAACGATGGAAACGATCTGAACGACCGAAACGATCTGAACGACTGAAACGATCTGAACGACGGAAACGATCTGAACGGCGGAAACGAGCTGAACGACTGAAACGAGCTGAACGACGGAAACGAGATGAACGACTGAAACGATCTGAATGACGGAAACGAGCTGAACGACTGAAAAGATCTGAATGACGGAAAAGAGCTGAACGACTGAAACGAGCTGAACGACTGAAACGAGCTGAACGACGGAAACGATCTGAACGACTGAAACGATCTGAACGACGGAAAAGAGCTGAACGACTGAAACGAGCTGAACGACGTAAACGATCTGAACGACGTAAACGATCTGGATGACGGAAACGAGCTGAACGACGGAAACGAACTGATGAGGGAAACGATCTGAACAACTGAAACGATCTGAATGACTGAAAAGAGCTGAATGACTGAAACGATCTGAACGACGGAAACGATCTGAACGACGGAAACGATCTGAACGACGTAAACGATCTGAACGACTGAAACGAGCTGAATGACTGAAACGAGTTGAACGACGGAAACGAGATGAACGACTGAAACGATCTGAATGACGGAAACGAGCTGAACGACTGAAACGAGCTGAACGACTGAAACGAGCTGAACGACGGAAACGATCTGAACGACGGAAACGATCTGAATGACGGAAACGAGCTGAACGACTTAAACGATCTGAACGACTGAAACGATCTGAACGACGGAAACGAGATGAATGACGGAAAAGAGCTGAACGACTGAAACGATCTGAACGACGGAAACGATCTGAACGACTGAAGCAAGCTGAACGATGGAAACGATCTGAACGACAAACGATCTGGATGACGGAAACGAGCTGAACGACGGAAACGATCTGAATGACTGAAAAGAGCTGAATGACTGAAACGATCTGAACGACTGAAACGATCTCAACGACGGAAACGATCTGAACGACGGAAACGATCTCATCGACGTGAACGAATTGAACGACGGAAACGATCTGAACGATGGAAACGAGCTGAACGACTGAAACGATCTGAACGACGTAAACGATCTGAACGACGTAAACGATCTGAACGACCGAAACGATCTGAACGACTGAAACGATCTGAACGACGGAAACGATCTGAACGGCGGAAAAGAGCTGATGAGGGAACGATCTGAACGACTGAAACGATCTGAACGACGGAAACGAGCTGAACGACGGAAACGATCTGAACGACGTAAAACGATCTCATCGACGTAAACGAATTGAACGACGTAAACGATCTGAACGACGTAAACGATCTGAACGACGGAAACGATCTGAACGACGGAAAAGAGCTGAACGACTGAAACGATCTGAACGACTAAAACGATCTGAACGACTAAAACGATCTGAACGACTGAAACGATCTGAATGACTGAAACGATCTGAACGACTGAAACGAGCTGAACGACGGAAACGATCTGAACGACTGAAACGATCTGAACAACTGAAACGATCTGAACGACTGAAACGAGATGAACGACGGAAACGATCTGAACGACGGAAACAATCTGAATGACTGAAACGATCTGAACGACTGAAACGATCTGAACAAGAGAAGAGATCTGAACGACTGAAACGATCTGAACGACTGAAACGATCTGAACAAGAGAAGAGATCTGAACGACTGAAACGATCTGAACGACTGAAGCAAGCTGAACGATGGAAACGATCTGAACGACAAACGATCTGGATGACGGAAACGAGCTGAACGACGGAAACGAACTGATGAGGGAAACGATCTGAACGACTGAAACGATCTGAATGACTGAAACGATCTGAACGACTGAAAAGAGCTGAATGACTGAAACGATCTGAACGACTGAAACGATCTGAACGACTGAAACGATCTCAATGACGGAAACGATCTGAACGACGGAAACGATCTGAACGACGGAAACGATCTGAACGACGGAAACGATCTGAACGACGTAAACGATCTGAACGACTGAAACGAGCTGAACGACTGAAACGAGATGAACGACGGAAACGAGATGAACGACTGAAACGATCTGAATGACGGAAACGAGCTGAACGACGGAAACGATCTGAACGACTGAAACGATCTGAACGACGGAAACGATCTCAATTACGGAAACGATCTGAACGACTGAAACGATCTGAACAACTGAAACGATCTGAATGACGGAAACGAGCTGAACGACTTAAACGATCTGAACGACTGAAACGATCTGAACGACTGAAACGAGATTAACGACGGAAACGATCTGAACGACGGAAACGATCTGAACGACGGAAACGAGATGAATGACGGAAAAGAGCTGAACGACTGAAACGATCTGAACGACGGAAACGATCTGAACGACTGAAGCAAGCTGAACGATGGAAACGATCTGAACGACAAACGATCTGGATGACGGAAACGAGCTGAACGACGGAAACGATCTGAATGACTGAAAAGAGCTGAATGACTGAAACGATCTGAACGACTGAAACGATCTCAACGACGGAAACGATCTGAACGACGGAAACGATCTCATCGACGTGAACGAATTGAACGACGGAAACGATCTGAACGATGGAAACGAGCTGAACGACTGAAACGATCTGAACGACGTAAACGATCTGAACGACGTAAACGATCTGAACGACCGAAACGATCTGAACGACTGAAACGATCTGAACGACGGAAACGATCTGAACGACGGAAAAGAGCTGATGAGGGAACGATCTGAACGACTGAAACGATCTGAACGACGGAAACGAGCTGAACGACGGAAACGATCTGAACGACGTAAAACGATCTCATCGACGTAAACGAATTGAACGACGGAAACGATCTGAACGACGGAAACGATCTGAACGACGGAAACGAGCTGAACGACGGAAGCGATCTGAACGACTGAAACGATCTGAACGACTGAAACGATCTGAACGACGGAAGCGAACTGAACGACTGAAACGATCTGAACGACTGAAACGATCTGAACGACTGAAACGATCTGAACGACGGAAGCGATCTGAACGACTGAAACGATCTGAACGACTGAAACGATCTGAACGACGGAAACGAACTGATGAGGGAAACGATCTGAACGACGGAAACGATCTGAACGACGGAAACGATCTGAACGACGGAAAAGAGCTGAACGACTGAAACGATCTGAACGACTAAAACGATCTGAACGACTGAAACGATCTGAACGACTGAAACGATCTGAATGACTGAAACGATCTGAACGACTGAAACGAGCTGAACGACGGAAACGATCTGAACAACTGAAACGATCTGAATGACTGAAACGATCTGAACGACTGAAAAGAGCTGAATGACTGAAACGATCTGAACGACTGAAACGATCTCAATGACGGAAACGATCTGAACGACGTAAACGATCTGAACGGCGGAAACGAGCTGAACGACAGAAACGATCTGAACGACTGAAACGATCTGAACGACGGAAACGATCTGAACGACTAAAACGATCTGAACGACTGAAACGATCTGAACGACGGAAACGATCTGAACGCCGGAAACGATCTGAATTACGGAAACGATCTGAACGACAAACGATCTGGATGACGGAAACGAGCTGAACGACGGAAACGAACTGATGAGGGAAACGATCTGAACGACTGAAACGATCTGAATGACTGAAAAGAGCTGAATGACTGAAACGATCTGAACGACGGAAACGATCTGAACGACGGAAACGATCTGAACGACGGAAACGATCTCATCGACGTGAACGATCTGAACGACCGAAACGATCTGAACGACTGAAACGATCTGAACGACGGAAAAGAGCTGATGAGGGAACGATCTGAACGACTGAAACGATCTGAACGACTGAAACGATCTGAACGACGGAAACGATCTGAACGACAGAAACGATCTGAACGACTGAAACGATCTGAACGACGGAAACGATCTGAACGACGGAAACGATCTGAACGACTGAAACGATCTGAACGACTGAAACGATCTGAACGACGGAAGCGATCTGAACGACTGAAACGATCTGAACGACGGAAGCGAACTGAACGACTGAAACGATCTGAACGACGGAAACGAGCTGAACGACGGAAACGATCTGAACGACTGAAACGATCTGAACGACGGAAACGATCTCATCGACGTGAACGATCTGAACGACCGAAACGATCTGAACGACTGAAACGATCTGAACGACGGAAAAGAGCTGATGAGGGAACGATCTGAACGACTGAAACGATCTGAACGACTGAAACGATCTGAACGACGGAAACGATCTGAACGACAGAAACGATCTGAACGACTGAAACGATCTGAACGACTGAAACGATCTGAATGACGGAAACGATCTGAACGACTGAAACGATCTGAACGACTGAAACGATCTGAACGACTGAAATGAGATGAACGACGGAAACGATCTGAACGACGGAAACGATCTGAATGACTGAAACGATCTGAACGACTGAAACGATCTGAACAAGAGAAGAGATCTGAACGACTGAAACGATCTGAACGACTGAAGCAAGCTGAACGACAAACGATCTGGATGACGGAAACGAGCTGAACGACGGAAACGAACTGATGAGGGAAACGATCTGAACGACTGAAACGATCTGAATGACTGAAACGATCTGAACGACTGAAACGATCTCAATGACGGAAACGATCTGAACGACGGAAACGATCTCATCGACGTGAACGAATTGAACGACGGAAACGATCTGAACGATGGAAACGAGCTGAACGACTGAAACGATCTGAACGACGTAAACGATCTGAACGACGTAAACGATCTGAATGACCGAAACGATCTGAACGACTGAAACGATCTGAACGACGGAAACGATCTGAACGGCGGAAACGAGCTGAACGACTGAAACGAGCTGAACGACTGAAACGAGATGAACGACGGAAACGAGATGAACGACTGAAACGATCTGAATGACGGAAACGAGCTGAACGACTGAAAAGATCTGAATGACGGAAAAGAGCTGAACGACTGAAACGAGCTGAACGACTGAAACGAGCTGAACGACGGAAACGATCTGAACGACTGAAACGATCTGAACGACGGAAACGATCTCAATTACGGAAACGATCTGAACGACTGAAACGATCTGAACAACTGAAACGATCTGAACGACTGAAACGATCTGAACAACTGAAACGATCTCAATTACGGAAACGATCTGAACGACTTAAACGATCTGAACGACTGAAACGATCTGAACGACTGAAACGAGATGAACGACAGAAACGATCTGAACGACTGAAACGATCTGAACGACGGAAACGATCTGAACGACTAAAACGATCTGAACGACTGAAACGATCTGAACGACGGAAACGATCTGAACGCCGGAAACAATCTGAACGACGGAAACGATCTGAACGACAAACGATCTGGATGACGGAAACGAGCTGAACGACAAACGATCTGGATGACGGAAACGATCTGAACGACAAACGATCTGGATGACGGAAACGAGCTGAACGACGGAAACGAACTGATGAGGGAAACGATCTGAACGACTGAAACGATCTGAATGACTGAAAAGAGCTGAATGACTGAAACGATCTGAACGACGGAAACGATCTGAACGACGGAAACGATCTGAACGACGGAAACGATCTCATCGACGTGAACGATCTGAACGACCGAAACGATCTGAACGACTGAAACGATCTGAACGACGGAAAAGAGCTGATGAGGGAACGATCTGAACGACTGAAACGATCTGAACGACTGAAACGATCTGAACGACGGAAACGATCTGAACGACAGAAACGATCTGAACGACTGAAACGATCTGAACGACGGAAACGATCTGAACGACGGAAACGATCTGAACGACTGAAACGATCTGAACGACTGAAACGATCTGAACGACGGAAGCGATCTGAACGACTGAAACGATCTGAACGACGGAAGCGAACTGAACGACTGAAACGATCTGAACGACGGAAACGACCTGAACGACTGAAACGATCTGAACGACTGAAACGATCTGAACGGCGGAAAAGAGCTGATGAGGGAACGATCTGAACGACTGAAACGATCTGAACGACTGAAACGATCTGAACGACGGAAACGATCTGAACGACAGAAACGATCTGAACGACTGAAACGATCTGAACGACGGAAACGATCTGAACGACGGAAACGATCTGAACGACTGAAACGATCTGAACGACTGAAACGATCTGAACGACGGAAGCGATCTGAACGACTGAAACGATCTGAACGACGGAAGCGAACTGAACGACTGAAACGATCTGAACGACGGAAACGACCTGAACGACGGAAACGATCTGAACGACTGAAACGAGCTGAATTACGGAAACGATCTGAACGACTGAAACGATCTGAACGACGGAAACGATCTGAACGACGGAAACGATCTGAACGACGGAAACGAGCTGAACGACGGAAACGATCTCATCGACGGAAACGAATTGAACGACGTAAACGATCTGAACGACTGAAACGATCTGAACGACTGAAACGATCTGAACGACTGAAACGAGCTGAATGACGGAAACGAGCTGAACCACAGAAACGATCTGAACGACTGAAACGATCTGAACGACTGAAATGATCTAAACGACTGAAACGATCTGAACGACTGAAACGAGATGAACGATCTGAACGACTGAAACGATCTGAACGACGGAAACGATCTGAACGACGGAAACGAGATGAACGACGGAAACGATCTGAACAACGGAAACGATCTGAAAGACTGAAGCGAGCTGAACGATGGAAAAGAGCTGAACGACGGAAACGATCTGAACGACTGAAACGATCTGAACGACTGAAACGAGATGAACGATCTTAACGACTGAAAAGATCTGAACGACGGAAACGATCTGAATGACTGAAAAGAGCTGAATGACTGAAACGATCTGAACGACCGAAACGATCTGAACGACTGAAACGATCTGAACGACGGAAACGATCTGAACGACGGAAACGATCTGAACGACGTAAACGATCTGAACGACCGAAACGATCTGAACGACTGAAACGATCTGAACGACGGAAACGTTCTGAACGGCGGAAAAGAGCTGATGAGGGAACGATCTGAACGACTGAAACGATCTGAACGACGGAAGCGAACTGAACGACGGAAACGATCTGAACGGCGGAAAAGAGCTGATGAGGGAACGATCTGAACGACTGAAACGATCTGAACGACGGAAGCGAACTGAACGACTGAAACGATCTGAACGACTGAAACGATCTGAACGACTGAAATGATCTGAACGACGGAAGCGATCTGAACGACTGAAACGATCTGAACGACTGAAACGATCTGAACGACGGAAACGAACTGATGAGGGAAACGATCTGAACGACGGAAACGATCTGAACGACTGAAACGATCTGAACGACGGAAACGATCTCAATTACGGAAACGATCTGAACGACTGAAACGATCTGAACAACTGAAACGATCTGAACGACTGAAACGAGCTGAACGACGGAAACGATCTGAACGACTGAAACGATCTGAATGACGGAAACGATCTCAATTACGGAAACGATCTGAACGACTGAAACGATCTGAACAACTGAAACGATCTCAATTACGGAAACGATCTGAACGACTGAAACGATCTGAATGACGGAAACGAGCTGAACGACTTAAACGATCTGAACGACTGAAACGATCTGAACGACTGAAACGAGATGAACGACGGAAACGATCTGAACGACGGAAACGATCTGAATGACTGAAACGATCTGAACGACTGAAACGATCTGAACGACTGAAACGATCTGAACAAGAGAAGAGATCTGAACGACTGAAACGATCTGAACGACTGAAGCAAGCTGAACGATGGAAACGATCTGAACGACAAACGATCTGGATGACGGAAACGAGCTGAACGACGGAAACGAACTGATGAGGGAAACGATCTGAACGACTGAAACGATCTGAACGACTGAAACGATCTGAACGACTGAAACGATCTCAACGACGGAAACGATCTGAACGACGGAAACGATCTGAACGATGGAAACGAGCTGAACGACTGAAACGATCTGAATTACGGAAACGATCTGAACGACAAACGATCTGGATGACGGAAACGAGCTGAACGACGGAAACGAACTGATGAGGGAAACGATCTGAACGACTGAAACGATCTGAATGACTGAAAAGAGCTGAATGACTGAAACGATCTGAACGACGGAAACGATCTGAACGACGGAAACGATCTGAACGACGGAAACGATCTCATCGACGTGAACGATCTGAACGACCGAAACGATCTGAACGACTGAAACGATCTGAACGACGGAAAAGAGCTGATGAGGGAACGATCTGAACGACTGAAACGATCTGAACGACTGAAACGATCTGAACGACGGAAACGATCTGAACGACAGAAACGATCTGAACGACTGAAACGATCTGAACGACGGAAACGATCTGAACGACGGAAACGATCTGAACGACTGAAACGATCTGAACGACTGAAACGATCTGAACGACGGAAGCGATCTGAACGACTGAAACGATCTGAACGACGGAAGCGAACTGAACGACTGAAACGATCTGAACGACGGAAACGACCTGAACGACTGAAACGATCTGAACGACTGAAACGATCTGAACGGCGGAAAAGAGCTGATGAGGGAACGATCTGAACGACTGAAACGATCTGAACGACTGAAACGATCTGAACGACGGAAACGATCTGAACGACAGAAACGATCTGAACGACTGAAACGATCTGAACGACGGAAACGATCTGAACGGCGGAAACGAGCTGAACGACTGAAACGAGCTGAACGACGGAAACGATCTGAACGACTGAAACGATCTGAACGACGGAAACGATCTCAATTACGGAAACGATCTGAACGACTGAAACGATCTGAACAACTGAAACGATCTCAATTACGGAAACGATCTGAACGACTGAAACGATCTGAACGACTGAAACGATCTGAATGACGGAAACGAGCTGAACGACTTAAACGATCTGAACGACTGAAACGATCTGAACGACTGAAATGAGATGAACGACGGAAACGATCTGAACGACGGAAACGATCTGAATGACTGAAAAGAGCTGAATGACTGAAACGATCTGAACGACGGAAACGATCTGAACGACTGAAACGAGATGAACGACAGAAACGATCTGAACGACTGAAACGATCTGAACGACGGAAACGATCTGAACGACTAAAACGATCTGAACGACTGAAACGATCTGAACGACGGAAACGATCTGAACGCCGGAAACGATCTGAATTACGGAAACGATCTGAACGACAAACGATCTGGATGACGGAAACGAGCTGAACGACGGAAACGAACTGATGAGGGAAACGATCTGAACGACTGAAACGATCTGAATGACTGAAAAGAGCTGAATGACTGAAACGATCTGAACGACGGAAACGATCTGAACGACGGAAACGATCTGAACGACGGAAACGATCTCATCAACGTGAACGATCTGAACGACCGAAACGATCTGAACGACTGAAACGATCTGAACGACGGAAAAGAGCTGATGAGGGAACGATCTGAACGACTGAAACGATCTGAACGACTGAAACGATCTGAACGACGGAAACGATCTGAACGACAGAAACGATCTGAACGACTGAAACGATCTGAACGACGGAAACGATCTGAACGACGGAAACGATCTGAACGACTGAAACGATCTGAACGACTGAAACGATCTGAACGACGGAAGCGATCTGAACGACTGAAACGATCTGAACGACGGAAGCGAACTGAACGACTGAAACGATCTGAACGACGGAAACGACCTGAACGACTGAAACGATCTGAACGACTGAAACGATCTGAACGGCGGAAAAGAGCTGATGAGGGAACGATCTGAACGACTGAAACGATCTGAACGACTGAAACGATCTGAACGACGGAAACGATCTGAACGACAGAAACGATCTGAACGACTGAAACGATCTGAACGACGGAAACGATCTGAACGACGGAAACGATCTGAACGACTGAAACGATCTGAACGACTGAAACGATCTGAACGACGGAAGCGATCTGAACGACTGAAACGATCTGAACGACGGAAGCGAACTGAACGACTGAAACGATCTGAACGACGGAAACGACCTGAACGACGGAAACGATCTGAACGACTGAAACGAGCTGAATTACGGAAACGATCTGAACGACTGAAACGATCTGAACGACGGAAACGATCTGAACGACGGAAACGAGCTGAACGACGGAAACGATCTCATCGACGGAAACGAATTGAACGACGTAAACGATCTGAACGACTGAAACGATCTGAACGACTGAAACGATCTGAACGACTGAAACGAGCTGAATGACGGAAACGAGCTGAACCACAGAAACGATCTGAACGACTGAAACGATCTGAACGACTGAAATGATCTAAACGACTGAAACGATCTGAACGACTGAAACGAGATGAACGATCTGAACGACTGAAACGATCTGAACGACGGAAACGATCTGAACGACGGAAACGAGATGAACGACGGAAACGATCTGAACAACGGAAACGATCTGAAAGACTGAAGCGAGCTGAACGATGGAAAAGAGCTGAACGACGGAAACGATCTGAACGACTGAAACGATCTGAACGACTGAAACGAGATGAACGATCTTAACGACTGAAAAGATCTGAACGACGGAAACGATCTGAATGACTGAAAAGAGCTGAATGACTGAAACGATCTGAACGACCGAAACGATCTGAACGACTGAAACGATCTGAACGACGGAAACGATCTGAACGACGGAAACGATCTGAACGACGTAAACGATCTGAACGACCGAAACGATCTGAACGACTGAAACGATCTGAACGACGGAAACGTTCTGAACGGCGGAAAAGAGCTGATGAGGGAACGATCTGAACGACTGAAACGATCTGAACGACGGAAGCGAACTGAACGACGGAAACGATCTGAACGGCGGAAAAGAGCTGATGAGGGAACGATCTGAACGACTGAAACGATCTGAACGACGGAAGCGAACTGAACGACTGAAACGATCTGAACGACTGAAACGATCTGAACGACTGAAATGATCTGAACGACGGAAGCGATCTGAACGACTGAAACGATCTGAACGACTGAAACGATCTGAACGACGGAAACGAACTGATGAGGGAAACGATCTGAACGACGGAAACGATCTGAACGACTGAAACGATCTGAACGACGGAAACGATCTCAATTACGGAAACGATCTGAACGACTGAAACGATCTGAACAACTGAAACGATCTGAACGACTGAAACGAGCTGAACGACGGAAACGATCTGAACGACTGAAACGATCTGAATGACGGAAACGATCTCAATTACGGAAACGATCTGAACGACTGAAACGATCTGAACAACTGAAACGATCTCAATTACGGAAACGATCTGAACGACTGAAACGATCTGAACAACTGAAACGATCTGAATGACGGAAACGAGCTGAACGACTTAAACGATCTGAACGACTGAAACGATCTGAACGACTGAAACGAGATGAACGACGGAAACGATCTGAACGACGGAAACGATCTGAATGACTGAAACGATCTGAACGACTGAAACGATCTGAACAAGAGAAGAGATCTGAACGACTGAAACGATCTGAACGACTGAAGCAAGCTGAACGATGGAAACGATCTGAACGACAAACGATCTGGATGACGGAAACGAGCTGAACGACGGAAACGAACTGATGAGGGAAACGATCTGAACGACTGAAACGATCTGAACGACTGAAACGATCTGAACGACTGAAACGATCTCAACGACGGAAACGATCTGAACGACGGAAACGATCTGAACGATGGAAACGAGCTGAACGACTGAAACGATCTGAACAACGTAAACGATCTGAACGACGTAAACGATCTGAACGACGTAAAACGATCTCATCGACGTAAACGAATTGAACGACGTAAACGATCTGAACGACGGAAACGAGCTGAACGACTGAAACGATCTGAACGACGGAAACGACCTGAACGACGGAAACGATCTGAACGACTGAAACGATCTGAACGACGGAAACGACCTGAACGACGGAAACGATCTGAACGACTGAAACGATCTGAACGACTGAAACGATCTGAACGACGGAAACGACCTGAACGACGGAAACGATCTGAACGACTGAAACGAGCTGAATTACGGAAACGATCTGAACGACTGAAACGATCTGAATGACTGAAACGATCTGAACGACTGAAACGAGCTGAACGACGGAAACGATCTGAACGACTGAAACGATCTGAACGACGGAAACGATCTCAATTACGGAAACGATCTGAACGACTGAAACGATCTGAACGACTGAAACGATCTGAACGACTGAAACGAGCTGAACGACGGAAACGATCTGAACGACTGAAACGATCTGAACGACGGAAACGATCTCAATTACGGAAACGATCTGAACGACTGAAACGATCTGAACAACTGAAACGATCTCAATTACGGAAACGATCTGAACGACTGAAACGATCTGAACAACTGAAACGATCTGAATGACGGAAACGAGCTGAACGACTTAAACGATCTGAACGACTGAAACGATCTGAACGACTGAAACGAGATGAACGACGGAAACGATCTGAACGACGGAAACGATTTGAATGACTGAAACGATCTGAACGACTGAAACGATCTGAACAAGAGAAGAGATCTGAACGACTGAAACGATCTGAACGACTGAAGCAAGCTGAACGATGGAAACGATCTGAACGACAAACGATCTGGATGACGGAAACGAGCTGAACGACGGAAACGAACTGATGAGGGAAACGATCTGAACGACTGAAACGATCTGAACGACTGAAACGATCTGAACGACTGAAACGATCTCAACGACGGAAACGATCTGAACGACGGAAACGATCTGAACGATGGAAACGATCTGATGAGGGAAACGATCTGAACGACGGAAACGATCTGAACGATGGAAACGAGCTGAACGACTGAAACGATCTGAACGACGTAAACGATCTGAACGACGTAAACGATCTGAACGACGTAAAACGATCTCATCGACGTAAACGAATTGAACGACGTAAACGATCTGAACGACGGAAACGAGCTGAACGACGGAAGCGATCTGAACGACTGAAACGATCTGAACGACTGAAACGAGCTGAACGACTGAAACGATCTGAACGACGTAAACGATCTGAACGACGTAAACGAATTGAACGACGTAAACGATCTGAACGACGGAAACGAGCTGAACGACGGAAACGAGCTGAACGACTGAAAAGATCTGAATGACGGAAAAGAGCTGAACGACTGAAACGAGCTGAACGACTGAAACGAGCTGAATTACGGAAACGATCTGAACGACTGAAACGATCTGAACGACTGAAACGATCTCAACGACGGAAACGATCTGAACGACTGAAACGATCTGAACGACGGAAACGAGCTGAACGACTGAAACGATCTGAACGACGTAAACGATCTGAACGACGTAAACGATCTGAACGACGTAAAACGATCTCATCGACGTAAACGAATTGAACGACGTAAACGATCTGAACGACGGAAACGAGCTGAACGACGGAAACGAGCTGAACGACTGAAAAGATCTGAATGACGGAAAAGAGCTGAACGACTGAAACGAGCTGAACGACTGAAACGAGCTGAACGACGGAAACGATCTGAACGACTGAAACGATCTGAACGACGGAAAAGAGCTGAACGACTGAAACGAGCTGAACGACGGAAACGATCTCAATTACGGAAACGATCTGAACGACTGAAACGATCTGAACAACTGAAACGAGCTCAATTACGGAAACGATCTGAACGACTGAAACGATCTGAACGACTGAAACGATCTGAATGACAGAAACGAGCTGAACGACTTAAACGATCTGAACGACTGAAACGATCTGAACGACTGAAATGAGATGAACGACGGAAACGATCTGAACGACGGAAACGATCTGAACGACTGAAACGATCTGAACGACTGAAACGATCTGAACAAGAGAAGAGATCTGAACGACAAACGATCTGGATGACGGAAACGAGCTGAACGACGGAAACGAACTGATGAGGGAAACGATCTGAACGACTGAAACGATCTGAATGACTGAAAAGAGCTGAATGACTGAAACGATCTGAACGACTGAAACGATCTCAACGACGGAAACGATCTGAACGACGGAAACGATCTGAACGATGGAAACGAGCTGAACGACGTAAACGATCTGAACGACGTAAACGATCTGAACGACGTAAACGATCTGAACGACCGAAACGATCTGAACGACTGAAACGATCTGAACGACGTAAACGATCTGAACGACTGAAACGATCTGAACGACTGAAACGATCTGAACGACGGAAACGATCTGAACGACGGAAACGATCTGAACGACGTAAAACGATCTCATCGACGTAAACGATCTGAACGACGGAAACGATCTGAACAAGAGAAGAGATCTGAACGACTGAAACGATCTGAACGACTGAAGCAAGCTGAACGATGGAAACGATCTGAACGACAAACGATCTGGATGACGGAAACGAGCTGAACGACGGAAACGAACTGATGAGGGAAACGATCTGAACGACTGAAACGATCTGAATGACTGAAAAGAGCTGAATGACTGAAACGATCTGAACGACTGAAACGATCTCAATGACGGAAACGATCTGAACGACGGAAACGATCTCATCGACGTGAACGAATTGAACGACGGAAACGATCTGAACGATGGAAACGAGCTGAACGACTGAAACGATCTGAACGACGTAAACGATCTGAACGACGTAAACGATCTGAATGACCGAAACGATCTGAACGACTGAAACGATCTGAACGACGGAAACGATCTGAACGGCGGAAACGAGCTGAACGACTGAAACGAGCTGAACGACTGAAACGAGATGAACAACTGAAACGATCTGAACGACTGAAACGATCTGAACAACTGAAACGATCTCAATTACGGAAACGATCTGAACGACTTAAACGATCTGAACGACTGAAACGATCTGAACGACTGAAACGAGATGAACGACAGAAACGATCTGAACGACTGAAACGATCTGAACGACGGAAACGATCTGAACGACTAAAACGATCTGAACGACTGAAACGATCTGAACGACGGAAACGATCTGAACGACTGAAACGATCTGAATGACTGAAACGATCTGAACGACTGAAACGAGCTGAACGACGGAAACGATCTGAACGACTGAAACTATCTCAACGACTGAAACGAGATGAACGACGGAAACGATCTGAACGACGGAAACGATCTGAATGACTGAAACGATCTGAACGACTGAAACGATCTGAACAAGAGAAGAGATCTGAACGACTGAAACGATCTGAACGACTGAAGCAAGCTGAACGAAGGAAACGATCTGAACGACAAACGATCTGGATGACGGAAACGAGCTGAACGACGGAAACGAACTGATGAGGGAAACGATCTGAACGACTGAAACGATCTGAATGACTGAAAAGAGCTGAATGACTGAAACGATCTGAACGACGGAAACGATCTGAACGACGGAAACGATCTGAACGACGGAAACGATCTCATCGACGTGAACGATCTGAACGACCGAAACGATCTGAACGACTGAAACGATCTGAACGACTGAAACGATCTGAACGACTGAAACGATCTGAACGACGGAAACGATCTGAACGACAGAAACGATCTGAATGACTGAAACGATCTGAACGACGGAAACGATCTGAACGACGGAAACGATCTGAACGACTGAAACGATCTGAACGACTGAAACGATCTGAACGACGGAAGCGATCTGAACGACTGAAACGATCTGAACGACGGAAGCGAACTGAACGACTGAAACGATCTGAACGACGGAAACGACCTGAACGACTGAAACGATCTGAACGACTGAAACGATCTGAACGGCGGAAAAGAGCTGATGAGGGAACGATCTGAACGACTGAAACGATCTGAACAACGGAAACGATCTCAATTACGGAAACGATCTGAACGACTTAAACGATCTGAACGACTGAAACGATCTGAACGACTGAAACGAGATGAACGACGGAAACGATCTGAACGACGGAAACGAACTGAACGACGGAAACGATCTGAACGACTGAAACGATCTGAACGACTGAAACGATCTGAATGACAGAAACGAGCTGAACGACTTAAACGATCTGAACGACTGAAACGATCTGAACGACTAAAATGAGATGAACGACGGAAACGATCTGAACGACGGAAACGATCTGAACGACTGAAACGATCTGAACGACTGAAACGATCTGAACAAGAGAAGAGATCTGAACGACAAACGATCTGGATGACGGAAACGAGCTGAACGACGGAAACGAACTGATGAGGGAAACGATCTGAACGACTGAAACGATCTGAATGACTGAAAAGAGCTGAATGACTGAAACGATCTGAACGACTGAAACGATCTCAACGACGGAAACGATCTGAACGACGGAAACGATCTGAACGACGGAAACGAGCTGAACGACGTAAACGATCTGAACGACGTAAACGATCTGAACGACGTAAACGATCTGAACGACCGAAACGATCTGAACGACTGAAACGATCTGAACGACGTAAACGATCTGAACGACTGAAACGATCTGAACGACTGAAACGATCTGAACGACGGAAACGATCTGAACGACGGAAACGATCTGAACAAGAGAAGAGATCTGAACGACTGAAACGATCTGAACGACTGAAGCAAGCTGAACGATGGAAACGATCTGAACGACAAACGATCTGGATGACGGAAACGAGCTGAACGACGGAAACGAACTGATGAGGGAAACGATCTGAACGACTGAAACGATCTGAATGACTGAAAAGAGCTGAATGACTGAAACGATCTGAACGACTGAAACGATCTCAATGACGGAAACGATCTGAACGACGGAAACGATCTCATCGACGTGAACGAATTGAACGACGGAAACGATCTGAACGATGGAAACGAGCTGAACGACTGAAACGATCTGAACGACGTAAACGATCTGAACGACGTAAACGATCTGAATGACCGAAACGATCTGAACGACTGAAACGATCTGAACGACGGAAACGATCTGAACGGCGGAAACGAGCTGAACGACTGAAACGAGCTGAACGACTGAAACGAGATGAACAACTGAAACGATCTGAACGACTGAAACGATCTGAACAACTGAAACGATCTCAATTACGGAAACGATCTGAACGACTTAAACGATCTGAACGACTGAAACGATCTGAACGACTGAAACGAGATGAACGACAGAAACGATCTGAACGACTGAAACGATCTGAACGACGGAAACGATCTGAACGACTAAAACGATCTGAACGACTGAAACGATCTGAACGACGGAAACGATCTGAACGACTGAAACGATCTGAATGACTGAAACGATCTGAACGACTGAAACGAGCTGAACGACGGAAACGATCTGAACGACTGAAACTATCTCAACGACTGAAACGAGATGAACGACGGAAACGATCTGAACGACGGAAACGATCTGAATGACTGAAACGATCTGAACGACTGAAACGATCTGAACAAGAGAAGAGATCTGAACGACTGAAACGATCTGAACGACTGAAGCAAGCTGAACGAAGGAAACGATCTGAACGACAAACGATCTGGATGACGGAAACGAGCTGAACGACGGAAACGAACTGATGAGGGAAACGATCTGAACGACTGAAACGATCTGAATGACTGAAAAGAGCTGAATGACTGAAACGATCTGAACGACGGAAACGATCTGAACGACGGAAACGATCTGAACGACGGAAACGATCTCATCGACGTGAACGATCTGAACGACCGAAACGATCTGAACGACTGAAACGATCTGAACGACTGAAACGATCTGAACGACTGAAACGATCTGAACGACGGAAACGATCTGAACGACAGAAACGATCTGAATGACTGAAACGATCTGAACGACGGAAACGATCTGAACGACGGAAACGATCTGAACGACTGAAACGATCTGAACGACTGAAACGATCTGAACGACGGAAGCGATCTGAACGACTGAAACGATCTGAACGACGGAAGCGAACTGAACGACTGAAACGATCTGAACGACGGAAACGACCTGAACGACTGAAACGATCTGAACGACTGAAACGATCTGAACGGCGGAAAAGAGCTGATGAGGGAACGATCTGAACGACTGAAACGATCTGAACAACGGAAACGATCTCAATTACGGAAACGATCTGAACGACTTAAACGATCTGAACGACTGAAACGATCTGAACGACTGAAACGAGATGAACGACGGAAACGATCTGAACGACGGAAACGAACTGAACGACGGAAACGATCTGAACGACTGAAACGATCTGAACGACTGAAACGATCTGAATGACAGAAACGAGCTGAACGACTTAAACGATCTGAACGACTGAAACGATCTGAACGACTAAAATGAGATGAACGACGGAAACGATCTGAACGACGGAAACGATCTGAACGACTGAAACGATCTGAACGACTGAAACGATCTGAACAAGAGAAGAGATCTGAACGACAAACGATCTGGATGACGGAAACGAGCTGAACGACGGAAACGAACTGATGAGGGAAACGATCTGAACGACTGAAACGATCTGAATGACTGAAAAGAGCTGAATGACTGAAACGATCTGAACGACTGAAACGATCTCAACGACGGAAACGATCTGAACGACGGAAACGATCTGAACGACGGAAACGAGCTGAACGACGTAAACGATCTGAACGACGTAAACGATCTGAACGACGTAAACGATCTGAACGACCGAAACGATCTGAACGACTGAAACGATCTGAACGACGTAAACGATCTGAACGACTGAAACGATCTGAACGACTGAAACGATCTGAACGACGGAAACGATCTGAACGACGGAAACGATCTGAACGACGTAAAACGATCTCATCGACGTAAACGATCTGAACGACGGAAACGATCTGAACAAGAGAAGAGATCTGAACGACTGAAACGATCTGAACGACTGAAGCAAGCTGAACGATGGAAACGATCTGAACGACAAACGATCTGGATGACGGAAACGAGCTGAACGACGGAAACGAACTGATGAGGGAAACGATCTGAACGACTGAAACGATCTGAATGACTGAAAAGAGCTGAATGACTGAAACGATCTGAACGACTGAAACGATCTCAATGACGGAAACGATCTGAACGACGGAAACGATCTCATCGACGTGAACGAATTGAACGACGGAAACGATCTGAACGATGGAAACGAGCTGAACGACTGAAACGATCTGAACGACGTAAACGATCTGAACGACGTAAACGATCTGAATGACCGAAACGATCTGAACGACTGAAACGATCTGAACGACGGAAACGATCTGAACGGCGGAAACGAGCTGAACGACTGAAACGAGCTGAACGACTGAAACGAGATGAACAACTGAAACGATCTGAACGACTGAAACGATCTGAACAACTGAAACGATCTCAATTACGGAAACGATCTGAACGACTTAAACGATCTGAACGACTGAAACGATCTGAACGACTGAAACGAGATGAACGACAGAAACGATCTGAACGACTGAAACGATCTGAACGACGGAAACGATCTGAACGACTAAAACGATCTGAACGACTGAAACGATCTGAACGACGGAAACGATCTGAACGACTGAAACGATCTGAATGACTGAAACGATCTGAACGACTGAAACGAGCTGAACGACGGAAACGATCTGAACGACTGAAACTATCTGAACGACTGAAACGAGATGAACGACGGAAACGATCTGAACGACGGAAACGATCTGAATGACTGAAACGATCTGAACGACTGAAACGATCTGAACAAGAGAAGAGATCTGAACGACTGAAACGATCTGAACGACTGAAGCAAGCTGAACGATGGAAACGATCTGAACGACAAACGATCTGGATGACGGAAACGAGCTGAACGACGGAAACGAACTGATGAGGGAAACGATCTGAACGACTGAAACGATCTGAATGACTGAAAGAGCTGAATGACTGAAACGATCTGAACGACGGAAACGATCTGAACGACGGAAACGATCTGAACGACGGAAACGATCTCATCGACGTGAACGATCTGAACGACCGAAACGATCTGAACGACTGAAACGATCTGAACGACTGAAACGATCTGAACGACTGAAACGATCTGAACGACGGAAACGATCTGAACGACAGAAACGATCTGAATGACTGAAACGATCTGAACGACGGAAACGATCTGAACGACGGAAACGATCTGAACGACTGAAACGATCTGAACGACTGAAACGATCTGAACGACGGAAGCGATCTGAACGACTGAAACGATCTGAACGACGGAAGCGAACTGAACGACTGAAACGATCTGAACGACGGAAACGACCTGAACGACTGAAACGATCTGAACGACTGAAACGATCTGAACGGCGGAAAAGAGCTGATGAGGGAACGATCTGAACGACTGAAACGATCTGAACGACTGAAACGATCTGAACGACGGAAACGATCTGAACGACAGAAACGATCTGAACGACTGAATCGATCTGAACGACGGAAACGATCTGAACGACGGAAACGATCTGAACGACTGAAACGATCTGAACGACGGAAGCGATCTGAACGACTGAAACGATCTGAACGACGGAAGCGAACTGAACGACTGAAACGATCTGAACGACGGAAACGACCTGAACGACGGAAACGATCTGAACGACTGAAACGAGCTGAATTACGGAAACGATCTGAACGACTGAAACGATCTGAACGACGGAAACGATCTGAACGACGGAAACGAGCTGAACGACGGAAACGATCTCATCGACGGAAACGAATTGAACGACGTAAACGATCTGAACGACTGAAACGATCTGAACGACTGAAACGATCTGAACGACTGAAACGAGCTGAATGACGGAAACGAGCTGAACCACAGAAACGATCTGAACGACTGAAACGATCTGAACGACTGAAATGATCTAAACGACTGAAACGATCTGAACGACTGAAACGAGATGAACGATCTGAACGACTGAAACGATCTGAACGACGGAAACGATCTGAACGACGTAAACGAGATGAACGACGGAAACGATCTGAACAACGGAAACGATCTGAAAGACTGAAGCGAGCTGAACGATGGAAAAGAGCTGAACGACGGAAACGATCTGAACGACTGAAACGATCTGAACGACTGAAACGAGATGAACGATCTTAACGACTGAAAAGATCTGAACGACGGAAACGATCTGAATGACTGAAAAGAGCTGAATGACTGAAACGATCTGAACGACTGAAACGATCTCAACGACGGAAACAATCTGAACGACGGAAACGATCTCATCGACGTGAACGAATTGAACGACGGAAACGATCTGAACGACGTAAACGATCTGAACGACGTAAACGATCTGAACGACGTAAACGATCTGAACGACCGAAACGATCTGAACGACTGAAACGATCTGAACGACGTAAACGATCTGAACGACCGAAACGATCTGAACGACTGAAACGATCTGAACGACGGAAACGATCTGAACGGCGGAAAAGAGCTGATGAGGGAACGATCTGAACGACTGAAACGATCTGAACGACGGAAGCGAACTGAACGACTGAAACGATCTGAACGACTGAAACGATCTGAACGACTGAAATGATCTGAACGACGGAAGCGATCTGAACGACTGAAACGATCTGAACGACTGAAACGATCTGAACGACGGAAACGAACTGAACGACTGAAACGATCTGAACGACGGAAACGATCTCAATTACGGAAACGATCTGAACGACTGAAACGATCTGAACAACTGAAACGATCTGAACGACTGAAACGATCTGAACGACTGAAACGATCTGAATGACGGAAACGATCTCAATTACGGAAACGATCTGAACGACTGAAACGATCTGAACAACTGAAACGATCTCAATTACGGAAACGATCTGAACGACTGAAACGATCTGAACAACTGAAACGATCTGAATGACTGAAACGATCTGAACGACTGAAACGATCTGAACAAGAGAAGAGATCTGAACGACTGAAACGATCTGAACGACTGAAGCAAGCTGAACGATGGAAACGATCTGAACGACAAACGATCTGGATGACGGAAACGAGCTGAACGACGGAAACGAACTGATGAGGGAAACGATCTGAACGACTGAAACGATCTGAACGACTGAAACGATCTGAACGACTGAAACGAGCTGAATTACGGAAACGATCTGAACGACTGAAACGATCTGAATGACTGAAACGATCTGAACGACTGAAACGAGCTGAACGACGGAAACGATTTGAACGACTGAAACGATCTGAACGACGGAAACGATCTCAATTACGGAAACGATCTGAACGACTGAAACGATCTGAACGACTGAAACGATCTGAACGACGGAAACGATCTGAACGCCGGAAACGATCTGAATTACGGAAACGATCTGAACGACTGAAACGATCTGAATGACTGAAACGATCTGAACGACTGAAACGAGCTGAACGACGGAAACGATCTGAACGACTGAAACGATCTGAACGACGGAAACGATCTCAATTACGGAAACGATCTGAACGACGGAAACGATCTCATCGACGTGAACGAATTGAACGACGGAAACGATCTGAACGATGGAAACGAGCTGAACGACTGAAACGATCTGAACGACGTAAACGATCTGAACGACGTAAACGATCTGAACGACCGAAACGATCTGAACGACTGAAACGATCTGAACGACGGAAACGATCTGAACGGCGGAAACGAGATGAACGACGGAAACGATCTGAACGACGGAAACGATCTGAACGACGGAAAAGAGCTGAACGACTGAAACGAGCTGAACGACTGAAACGAGCTGAACGACGGAAACGATCTGAACGACTGAAACGATCTGAACGACGGAAACGATCTCAATTACGGAAACGATCTGAACGACTGAAACGATCTGAACGACTGAAACGATCTGAACGACTGAAACGATCTGAACAACTGAAACGATCTGAACGACGGAAACGAACTGAACGACGGAAACGAACTGAACGACGGAAACGATCTGAACGACTGAAACGATCTGAACGACTGAAACGATCTGAACGACTGAAACGAGATGAACGACGTAAACGATCTGAACGACGGAAACGAACTGAACGACGGAAACGAACTGAACGACGGAAACGATCTGAACGACGGAAACGATCTGAACGACTGAAACGAGATGAACGACGGAAACGATCTGAACGACGGAAACGATCTGAACGACTGAAACGATCTGAACGACTGAAACGATCTGAATGACTGAAACGATCTGAACGACTGAAACGAGCTGAACGACGGAAACGATCTGAACGACTGAAACGATCTGAACGACGGAAACGATCTCAATTACGGAAACGATCTGAACGACTGAAACGATCTGAACAACTGAAACGATCTCAATTACGGAAACGATCTGAACGAATGAAACGATCTGAACAACTGAAACGATCTGAATGACGGAAACGAGCTGAACGACTTAAACGATCTGAATGACTGAAACGATCTGAACGACTGAAACGAGATGAACGACGGAAACGATCTGAACGACGGAAACGATCTGAATGACTGAAACGATCTGAACGACTGAAACGATCTGAACAAGAGAAGAGATCTGAACGACTGAAACGATCTGAACGACTGAAGCAAGCTGAACGATGGAAACGATCTGAACGACAAACGATCTGGATGACGGAAACGAGCTGAACGACGGAAACGAACTGATGAGGGAAACGATCTGAACGACTGAAACGATCTGAACGACTGAAACGATCTCAACGACGGAAACGATCTGAACGACGGAAACGATCTGAACGATGGAAACGAGCTGAACGACTGAAACGATCTGAACGACGTAAACGATCTGAACGACGTAAACGATCTGAACGACGTAAAACGATCTCATCGACGTAAACGAATTGAACGACGTAAACGATCTGAACGACAGAAACGAGCTGAACGACGGAAGCGATCTGAACGACGGAAACGATCTGAACGACTGAAACGAACTGAACGACGGAAACGAACTGAACGACGGAAACGATCTGAACGACGGAAACGATCTGAACGACTGAAACGAGATGAACGATGGAAACGATCTGAATGACTGAAACGATCTGAACGACGGAAACGATCTGAACGACTAAAACGATCTGAACGACTGAAACGATCTGAACGACGGAAACGATCTGAACGACTAAAACGATCTGAACGACTGAAACGAGCTGAATTACGGAAACGATCTGAACGACTGAAACGATCTGAATGACTGAAACGATCTGAACGACTGAAACGAGCTGAACGACGGAAACGATCTGAACGACTGAAACGATCTGAACGACGGAAACGATCTCAATTACGGAAACGATCTGAACGACTGAAACGATCTGAACAACTGAAACGATCTCAATTACGGAAACGATCTGAACGACTGAAACGATCTGAACAACTGAAACGATCTGAATGACGGAAACGAGCTGAACGACTTAAACGATCTGAACGACTGAAACGATCTGAACGACTGAAACGAGATGAACGACGGAAACGATCTGAACGACGGAAACGATCTGAATGACTGAAACGATCTGAACGACTGAAACGATCTGAACGACGGAAACGATCTGAACGACTGAAACGATCTGAACGACGGAAACGATCTCAATTACGGAAACGATCTGAACGACTGAAACGATCTGAACGACTGAAACGATCTGAACGACTGAAACGATCTGAACAACTGAAACGATCTGAACGACGGAAACGAACTGAACGACGGAAACGAACTGAACGACGGAAACGATCTGAACGACTGAAACGATCTGAACGACTGAAACGATCTGAACGACTGAAACGAGATGAACGACGTAAACGATCTGAACGACGGAAACGAACTGAACGACGGAAACGAACTGAACGACGGAAACGATCTGAACGACGGAAACGATCTGAACGACTGAAACGAGATGAACGACGGAAACGATCTGAACGACGGAAACGATCTGAACGACTGAAACGATCTGAACGACTGAAACGATCTGAATGACTGAAACGATCTGAACGACTGAAACGAGCTGAACGACGGAAACGATCTGAACGACTGAAACGATCTGAACGACGGAAACGATCTCAATTACGGAAACGATCTGAACGACTGAAACGATCTGAACAACTGAAACGATCTCAATTACGGAAACGATCTGAACGAATGAAACGATCTGAACAACTGAAACGATCTGAATGACGGAAACGAGCTGAACGACTTAAACGATCTGAATGACTGAAACGATCTGAACGACTGAAACGAGATGAACGACGGAAACGATCTGAACGACGGAAACGATCTGAATGACTGAAACGATCTGAACGACTGAAACGATCTGAACAAGAGAAGAGATCTGAACGACTGAAACGATCTGAACGACTGAAGCAAGCTGAACGATGGAAACGATCTGAACGACAAACGATCTGGATGACGGAAACGAGCTGAACGACGGAAACGAACTGATGAGGGAAACGATCTGAACGACTGAAACGATCTGAACGACTGAAACGATCTCAACGACGGAAACGATCTGAACGACGGAAACGATCTGAACGATGGAAACGAGCTGAACGACTGAAACGATCTGAACGACGTAAACGATCTGAACGACGTAAACGATCTGAACGACGTAAAACGATCTCATCGACGTAAACGAATTGAACGACGTAAACGATCTGAACGACAGAAACGAGCTGAACGACGGAAGCGATCTGAACGACGGAAACGATCTGAACGACTGAAACGAACTGAACGACGGAAACGAACTGAACGACGGAAACGATCTGAACGACGGAAACGATCTGAACGACTGAAACGAACTGAACGACGGAAACGAACTGAACGACGGAAACGATCTGAACGACGGAAACGATCTGAACGACTGAAACGAGATGAACGATGGAAACGATCTGAATGACTGAAACGATCTGAACGACGGAAACGATCTGAACGACTAAAACGATCTGAACGACTGAAACGATCTGAACGACGGAAACGATCTGAACGACTAAAACGATCTGAACGACTGAAACGAGCTGAATTACGGAAACGATCTGAACGACTGAAACGATCTGAATGACTGAAACGATCTGAACGACTGAAACGAGCTGAACGACGGAAACGATCTGAACGACTGAAACGATCTGAACGACGGAAACGATCTCAATTACGGAAACGATCTGAACGACTGAAACGATCTGAACAACTGAAACGATCTCAATTACGGAAACGATCTGAACGACTGAAACGATCTGAACAACTGAAACGATCTGAATGACGGAAACGAGCTGAACGACTTAAACGATCTGAACGACTGAAACGATCTGAACGACTGAAACGAGATGAACGACGGAAACGATCTGAACGACGGAAACGATCTGAATGACTGAAACGATCTGAACGACTGAAACGATCTGAACAAGAGAAGAGATCTGAACGACTGAAACGATCTGAACGACTGAAGCAAGCTGAACGATGGAAACGATCTGAACGACAAACGATCTGGATGACGGAAACGAGCTGAACGACGGAAACGAACTGATGAGGGAAACGATCTGAACGACTGAAACGATCTGAACGATGGAAACGAGCTGAACGACTGAAACGATCTGAACGACGTAAACGATCTGAACGACGTAAACGATCTGAACGACGTATAACGATCTCATCGACGTAAACGAATTGAACGACGTAAACGATCTGAACGACAGAAACGAGCTGAACGACGGAAGCGATCTGAACGACTGAAACGATCTGAACGACTGAAACGATCTGAACGACGGAAGCGAACTGAACGACTGAAACGATCTGAACGACGGAAACGACCTGAACGACGGAAACGATCTGAACGACTGAAACGAGCTGAATTACGGAAACGATCTGAACGACTGAAACGATCTGAACGACTGAAACGATCTGAACGACGGAAACGATCTGAACAAGAGAAGAGATCTGAACGACTGAAACGATCTGAACGACTGAAGCAAGCTGAACGATGGAAACGATCTGAACGACAAACGATCTGGATGACGGAAACGAGCTGAACGACGGAAACGAACTGATGAGGGAAACGATCTGAACGACTGAAACGATCTGAACGACTGAAACGATCTGAACGACTGAAACGATCTCAACGACGGAAACGATCTGAACGACGGAAACGATCTGAACGATGGAAACGATCTGATGAGGGAAACGATCTGAACGACGGAAACGATCTGAACGATGGAAACGAGCTGAACGACTGAAACGATCTGAACGACGTAAACGATCTGAACGACTGAAACGAGATGAACGACGGAAACGATCTGAACGACGGAAACGAACTGAACGACGGAAACGAACTGAACGACGGAAACGATCTGAACGACGGAAACGATCTGAACGACTGAAACGAGATGAACGACGGAAACGATCTGAACGACTGAAACGATCTGAACGACGGAAACGATCTGAACGACTGAAACGATCTGAACGACGGAAACGATCTGAACGCCGGAAACGATCTGAATTACGGAAACGATCTGAACGACTGAAACGATCTGAATGACTGAAACGATCTGAACGACTGAAACGAGCTGAACGACGGAAACGATCTGAACGACTGAAACGATCTGAACGACGGAAACGATCTCAATTACGGAAACGATCTGAACGACTGAAACGATCTGAACAACTGAAACGATCTGAACGACTGAAACGATCTGAACGACTGAAACGATCTGAACGACTGAAACGAGATGAACGACGGAAACGATCTGAACGACGGAAACGATCTGAATGACTGAAACGATCTGAACGACTGAAACGATCTGAACAAGAGAAGAGATCTGAACGACTGAAACGATCTGAACGACTGAAGCAAGCTGAACGACTGAAACGATCTGAACGACGGAAACGATCTGAACGGCGGAAACGATCTGAACGACTGAAACGAGCTGAATTACGGAAACGATCTGAACGACTGAAACGATCTGAACGACGGAAACGAGCTGAACGACGGAAACGATCTGAACGACGGAAACGATCTGAACGACTGAAACGATCTGAACGACTGAAACGATCTGAACGACGGAAGCGATCTGAACGACTGAAACGATCTGAACGACGGAAACGATCTGAACGACAGAAACGATCTGAACGACGGAAACGATCTGAACGACTGAAACGATCTGAACGACTGAAACGATCTGAACGACGGAAGCGATCTGAACGACTGAAACGATCTGAACGACGGAAGCGAACTGAACGACTGAAACGATCTGAACGACGGAAACGACCTGAACGACGGAAACGATCTGAACGACTGAAACGAGCTGAATTACGGAAACGATCTGAACGACTGAAACGATCTGAACGACGGAAACGAGCTGAACGACGGAAACGATTTGAACGACGGAAACGAGCTGAACGACGGAAACGATCTCATCGACGGAAACGAATTGAACGACGTAAACGAGATGAACGACGGAAACGATCTGAACGACTGAAACGATCTGAACGACGGAAACGATCTCAATTACGGAAACGATCTGAACGACTTAAACGATCTGAACGACTGAAACGATCTGAACGACTGAAACGAGATGAACGACGGAAACGATCTGAACGACGGAAACGAACTGAACGACGGAAACGATCTGAACGACTGAAACGATCTGAACGACTGAAACGATCTGAATGACAGAAACGAGCTGAACGACTTAAACGATCTGAACGACTGAAACGATCTGAACGACTAAAATGAGATGAACGACGGAAACGATCTGAACGACGGAAACGATCTGAACGACTGAAACGATCTGAACGACTGAAACGATCTGAACAAGAGAAGAGATCTGAACGACAAACGATCTGGATGACGGAAACGAGCTGAACGACGGAAACGAACTGATGAGGGAAACGATCTGAACGACTGAAACGATCTGAATGACTGAAAAGAGCTGAATGACTGAAACGATCTGAACGACTGAAACGATCTCAACGACGGAAACGATCTGAACGACGGAAACGATCTGAACGACGGAAACGAGCTGAACGACGTAAACGATCTGAACGACGTATAACGATCTCATCGACGTAAACGAATTGAACGACGTAAACGATCTGAACGACAGAAACGAGCTGAACGACGGAAGCGATCTGAACGACTGAAACGATCTGAACGACTGAAACGATCTGAACGACGGAAGCGAACTGAACGACTGAAACGATCTGAACGACGGAAACGACCTGAACGACGGAAACGATCTGAACGACTGAAACGAGCTGAATTACGGAAACGATCTGAACGACTGAAACGATCTGAACGACTGAAACGATCTGAACGACGGAAACGATCTGAACAAGAGAAGAGATCTGAACGACTGAAACGATCTGAACGACTGAAGCAAGCTGAACGATGGAAACGATCTGAACGACAAACGATCTGGATGACGGAAACGAGCTGAACGACGGAAACGAACTGATGAGGGAAACGATCTGAACGACTGAAACGATCTGAACGACTGAAACGATCTGAACGACTGAAACGATCTCAACGACGGAAACGATCTGAACGACGGAAACGATCTGAACGATGGAAACGATCTGATGAGGGAAACGATCTGAACGACGGAAACGATCTGAACGATGGAAACGAGCTGAACGACTGAAACGATCTGAACGACGTAAACGATCTGAACGACTGAAACGAGATGAACGACGGAAACGATCTGAACGACGGAAACGAACTGAACGACGGAAACGAACTGAACGACGGAAACGATCTGAACGACGGAAACGATCTGAACGACTGAAACGAGATGAACGACGGAAACGATCTGAACGACTGAAACGATCTGAACGACGGAAACGATCTGAACGACTGAAACGATCTGAACGACGGAAACGATCTGAACGCCGGAAACGATCTGAATTACGGAAACGATCTGAACGACTGAAACGATCTGAATGACTGAAACGATCTGAACGACTGAAACGAGCTGAACGACGGAAACGATCTGAACGACTGAAACGATCTGAACGACGGAAACGATCTCAATTACGGAAACGATCTGAACGACTGAAACGATCTGAACAACTGAAACGATCTGAACGACTGAAACGATCTGAACGACTGAAACGATCTGAACGACTGAAACGAGATGAACGACGGAAACGATCTGAACGACGGAAACGATCTGAATGACTGAAACGATCTGAACGACTGAAACGATCTGAACAAGAGAAGAGATCTGAACGACTGAAACGATCTGAACGACTGAAGCAAGCTGAACGACTGAAACGATCTGAACGACGGAAACGATCTGAACGGCGGAAACGATCTGAACGACTGAAACGAGCTGAATTACGGAAACGATCTGAACGACTGAAACGATCTGAACGACGGAAACGAGCTGAACGACGGAAACGATCTGAACGACGGAAACGATCTGAACGACTGAAACGATCTGAACGACTGAAACGATCTGAACGACGGAAGCGATCTGAACGACTGAAACGATCTGAACGACGGAAACGATCTGAACGACAGAAACGATCTGAACGACGGAAACGATCTGAACGACTGAAACGATCTGAACGACTGAAACGATCTGAACGACGGAAGCGATCTGAACGACTGAAACGATCTGAACGACGGAAGCGAACTGAACGACTGAAACGATCTGAACGACGGAAACGACCTGAACGACGGAAACGATCTGAACGACTGAAACGAGCTGAATTACGGAAACGATCTGAACGACTGAAACGATCTGAACGACGGAAACGAGCTGAACGACGGAAACGATCTGAACGACGGAAACGAGCTGAACGACGGAAACGATCTCATCGACGGAAACGAATTGAACGACGTAAACGATCTGAACGACGTAAACGATCTGAACGACGGAAACGATCTGAACGACTGAAACGATCTGAACGACTGAAACGATCTGAACGACTGAAACGAGATGAACGACGGAAACGATCTGAACGACTGAAACGATCTGAACGACGGAAACGATCTGAACGACTGAAACGATCTGAACGACGGAAACGATCTGAACGCCGGAAACGATCTGAATTACGGAAACGATCTGAACGACTGAAACGATCTGAATGACTGAAACGATCTGAACGACTGAAACGAGCTGAACGACGGAAACGATCTGAACGACTGAAACGATCTGAACGACGGAAACGATCTCAATTACGGAAACGATCTGAACGACTGAAACGATCTGAACAACTGAAACGATCTGAACGACTGAAACGATCTGAACGACTGAAACGATCTGAACGACTGAAACGAGATGAACGACGGAAACGATCTGAACGACGGAAACGATCTGAATGACTGAAACGATCTGAACGACTGAAACGATCTGAACAAGAGAAGAGATCTGAACGACTGAAACGATCTGAACGACTGAAGCAAGCTGAACGACTGAAACGATCTGAACGACGGAAACGATCTGAACGGCGGAAACGATCTGAACGACTGAAACGAGCTGAATTACGGAAACGATCTGAACGACTGAAACGATCTGAACGACGGAAACGAGCTGAACGACGGAAACGATCTGAACGACGGAAACGATCTGAACGACTGAAACGATCTGAACGACTGAAACGATCTGAACGACGGAAGCGATCTGAACGACTGAAACGATCTGAACGACGGAAACGATCTGAACGACGGAAACGATCTGAACGACGGAAACGATCTGAACGACTGAAACGATCTGAACGACTGAAACGATCTGAACGACGGAAGCGATCTGAACGACTGAAACGATCTGAACGACGGAAGCGAACTGAACGACTGAAACGATCTGAACGACGGAAACGACCTGAACGACGGAAACGATCTGAACGACTGAAACGAGCTGAATTACGGAAACGATCTGAACGACTGAAACGATCTGAACGACGGAAACGAGCTGAACGACGGAAACGATCTGAACGACGGAAACGAGCTGAACGACGGAAACGATCTCATCGACGGAAACGAATTGAACGACGTAAACGATCTGAACGACGTAAACGATCTGAACGACGGAAACGATCTGAACGACTGAAACGATCTGAACGACTGAAACGATCTGAACGACTGAAACGATCTGAACGACGGAAACGATCTGAACGACGGAAACGAGATGAACGACGGAAACGATCTGAACGACTGAAACGATCTGAACGACGGAAGCGAACTGAACGACTGAAACGATCTGAACGACGGAAACGATCTGAACGACGGAAAAGAGCTGAACGACTGAAACGATCTCAATTACGGAAACGATCTGAACGACTGAAACGATCTGAACGACTGAAACGATCTGAACGACTGAAACGATCTGAACGACTGAAACGATCTGAACGACTGAAACGAGATGAACGACGGAAACGATCTGAACGACGGAAACGATCTGAACGACTGAAACGAGATGAACGACGGAAACGATCTGAACGACGGAAACGATCTGAATGACTGAAACGATCTGAACGACTGAAACGATCTGAACAAGAGAAGAGATCTGAACGACTGAAACGATCTGAACGACTGAAGCAAGCTGAACGATGGAAACGATCTGAACGACAAACGATCTGGATGACGGAAACGAGCTGAACGACGGAAACGAACTGATGAGGGAAACGATCTGAACGACTGAAACGATCTGAATGACTGAAAAGAGCTGAATGACTGAAACGATCTGAACGACGGAAACGATCTGAACGACGGAAACGATCTGAACGACGGAAACGATCTCATCGACGTGAACGATCTGAACGACCGAAACGATCTGAACGACTGAAACGATCTGAACGACGGAAACGATCTGAACGGCGGAAAAGAGCTGATGAGGGAACGATCTGAACGACTGAAACGATCTGAACGACTGAAACGATCTGAACGACGGAAACGATCTGAACGACAGAAACGATCTGAACGACTGAAACGATCTGAACGACGGAAACGATCTGAACGACGGAAACGATCTGAACGACTGAAACGATCTGAACGACTGAAACGATCTGAACGACGGAAACGATCTGAACGACTGAAACGATCTGAACGACTGAAACGATCTGAACGACTGAAACGATCTGAACGACGGAAACGATCTGAACGACGGAAACGAGATGAACGACGGAAACGATCTGAACGACTGAAACGAGCTGAATTACGGAAACGATCTGAACGACTGAAACGATCTGAACGACTGAAACGATCTGAACGACGGAAAAGAGCTGAACGACTGAAACGATCTGAACAAGAGAAGATATCTGAACGACTGAAACGATCTGAACGACTGAAACGATCTGAACGACTGAAACGATCTGAACGACTGAAACGATCTGAACGACGGAAAAGAGCTGAACGACTGAAACGATCTGAACAAGAGAAGATATCTGAACGACTGAAACGATCTGAACGACTGAAACGATCTGAACGACTGAAACGATCTGAACGACGGAAAAGAGCTGAACGACTGAAACGATCTGAACAAGAGAAGAGATCTGAACGATGGAAACGATCTGAACGACAAACGATCTGGATGACGGAAATGAGCTGAACGACGGAAACGATCTGAACGACGGAAACGAACTGATGAGGGAAACGATCTGAACGACTGAAACGATCTGAATGACTTAAACGATCTGAACGACTGAAACGATCTGAACGACTGAAACGAGCTGAATGACGGAAACGATCTTAACGACGGAAACGATCTGAACGATGGAAACGAGCTGAACGACTGAAATGATCTGAACGACGTAAACGATCTGAACGACGTAAACGATCTGAACGACGGAAACGATCTGAACGACTGAAACGATCTGAACGACGGAAACGATCTGAACGACTGAAACGATCTGAACGACGGAAACGATCTGAACGACTTAAAAGAGCTGATGAGGGAAACGATCTGAACGACTGAAACGATCTGGACGACAGAAACGATCTGAACGACTGAAACGATCTGAACGACTGAAAAGAGCTGATGAGGGAAACGATCTGAACGACTCAAAAGAGCTGATGAGGGAAACGATCTGAACGACGGAAACGATCTGAACGACTGAAACGATCTGAACGACGGAAACGAACTGAACGACAGAAACGATCTGAACGACTGAAACGACCTCATCGACGTAAACGATCTGAACGACGTAAACGGTCTGAACGACGTAAACGATCTGAATTACGGAAACGATCTGAACGACTGAAACGAGCTGAATTACGGAAACGATCTGAACGACTGAAACGATCTGAACGACTGAAACGATCTGAACGACGGAAACGATCTGAACGACGGAAACGATCTGAACGACGGAAACGAACTGAACGACTGAAACGATCTGAACGACGGAAACGAACTGAACGACTGAAACGATCTGAATTACGGAAACGATCTGAACGACTGAAACGAGCTGAATTACGGAAACGATCTGAACGACTGAAACGATCTGAACGACTGAAACGATCTGAATGACGGAAAAGAGCTGAACGACTGAAACGATCTGAACAACAGAAGAGATCTGAACGACTGAAACGATCTGAACGACTGAAGCGAGCTGAACGAATGAAACGATCTGGATGACGGAAACGATCTGAACGACGGAAACGAGATGAACGACGGAAACGATCTGAACAACGGAAACGATCTGAAAGACTGAAGCGAGCTGAACGATGGAAAAGAGCTGAACGACGGAAACGATCTGAACAACGGAAACGAACTGATGAGGGAAACGATCTGAACGACTTAAACGATCCGAACGACTGAAACGATCTGAACGACTGAAACGAGATGAACGATCTGAACGACTGAAACGATCTGAACGACGGAAACGATCTGAACGACTGAAACGAGATGAACGATCTGAACGACTGAAACGATCTGAACGACGGAAACGATCTGAATGACTGAAAAGAGCTGAACGACGGAAACGATCTGAACGACGGAAACGATCTCATCGACGTGAACGAATTGAACGACGGAAACGATCTGAACGACGTAAACGATCTGAACGACCGAAACGATCTGAACGACCGAAACGATCTGAACGACTGAAACGATCTGAACGACGTAAACGATCTGAACGACGGAAACGATCTGAACGGCGTAAAAGAGCTGATGAGGGAACGATCTGAACGACTGAAACGATCTGAACGACTGAAACGATCTGAACGACGGAAACGAGCTGAACGACGGAAACGATCTGAACGACGTAAAACGATCTCATCGACGTAAACGAATTGAACGACGGAAACGATCTGAACGACGGAAACGATCTGAACGACGGAAACGAGCTGAACGACTGAAACGATCTGAACGACTGAAACGATCAGAACGACTGAAACGATCTGAACGACGGAAGCGATCTGAACGACTGAAACGATCTGAACGATGGAAACGAACTGATGAGGGAAACGATCTGAACGACGGAAACGATCTGAACGACGGAAAAGAGCTGAACGACTGAAACGATCTGAACGACGGAAACGATCTGAACGACTAAAACGATCTGAATGACTGAAACGATCTGAACGACTGAAACGATCTGAATGACTGAAACGATCTGAACGACTGAAACGAGCTGAACGACGGAAACGATCTGAACGACTGAAACGATCTGAACGACGGAAACGATCTCAATTACGGAAACGATCTGAACGACTGAAACGATCTGAACAACTGAAACGATCTGAACGACTGAAACGAGATGAACGACGGAAACGATCTGAACGACGGAAACGAACTGATGCGGGAAACGATCTGAACGACTGAAACGATCTGAACGACTGAAACGATCTGATTGACGGAAACGATCTGAACGACTGAAATGATCTAAACGACTGAAACGATCTGAACGACTGAAACGAGATGAACGATCTGAACGACTGAAACGAACTGAACGACGGAAACGATCTGCACGACGGAAACGAACTGAACGACTTAAAAGAGCTGAACGACTGAAACGAACTGAACGACTGAAATGATCTGAACAACGGAAACGACCTCTTCGACGGAAACGATCTGAATGACTGAAACGATTCTGCACGACGGAAACGAACTGAACGACTGAAACGATCTGCACGACGGAAACGAACTGAACGACTTAAAAGAGCTGAACGACGGAAACGATCTGAACGACAGAAACGACCTCATCGATGTAAACGATCTGAACGACGTAAACGATCTGAACGACGTAAACGATCTGAACGACGGAAACGATCTGAACGACTTAAAAGAGCTGATGAGGGAAACGATCTGAACGTCTGAAACGATCTGAACGACTGAAACGATATGAACGATGGAAACGATCTGAACGACAGAAACGATCTGAACGACGGAAACGAGCTGATGAGGGAAACGATTTGAAGGAATGAAACGATCTGAAGGACTGAAACGATCTGAACGACTGAAACGATCAGAACGACTGAAACGATCTGAACGACGGAAGCGATCTGAACGACTGAAACGATCTGAACGATGGAAACGAACTGATGAGGGAAACGATCTGAACGACGGAAACGATCTGAACGACGGAAAAGAGCTGAACGACTGAAACGATCTGAACGACGGAAACGATCTGAACGACTAAAACGATCTGAATGACTGAAACGATCTGAACGACTGAAACGATCTGAATGACTGAAACGATCTGAACGACTGAAACGAGCTGAACGACGGAAACGATCTGAACGACTGAAACGATCTGAACGACGGAAACGATCTCAATTACGGAAACGATCTGAACGACTGAAACGATCTGAACAACTGAAACGATCTGAACGACTGAAACGAGATGAACGACGGAAACGATCTGAACGACGGAAACGAACTGATGCGGGAAACGATCTGAACGACTGAAACGATCTGAACGACTGAAACGATCTGATTGACGGAAACGATCTGAACGACTGAAATGATCTAAACGACTGAAACGATCTGAACGACTGAAACGAGATGAACGATCTGAACGACTGAAACGAACTGAACGACGGAAACGATCTGCACGACGGAAACGAACTGAACGACTTAAAAGAGCTGAACGACTGAAACGAACTGAACGACTGAAATGATCTGAACAACGGAAACGACCTCTTCGACGGAAACGATCTGAATGACTGAAACGATTCTGCACGACGGAAACGAACTGAACGACTGAAACGATCTGCACGACGGAAACGAACTGAACGACTTAAAAGAGCTGAACGACGGAAACGATCTGAACGACAGAAACGACCTCATCGATGTAAACGATCTGAACGACGTAAACGATCTGAACGACGTAAACGATCTGAACGACGGAAACGATCTGAACGACTTAAAAGAGCTGATGAGGGAAACGATCTGAACGTCTGAAACGATCTGAACGACTGAAACGATATGAACGATGGAAACGATCTGAACGACAGAAACGATCTGAACGACGGAAACGAGCTGATGAGGGAAACGATTTGAAGGAATGAAACGATCTGAAGGACTGAAACGATCTGAACGACTGAAACGATCAGAACGACTGAAACGATCTGAACGACGGAAGCGATCTGAACGACTGAAACGATCTGAACGATGGAAACGAACTGATGAGGGAAACGATCTGAACGACGGAAACGATCTGAACGACGGAAAAGAGCTGAACGACTGAAACGATCTGAACGACGGAAACGATCTGAACGACTAAAACGATCTGAATGACTGAAACGATCTGAACGACTGAAACGATCTGAATGACTGAAACGATCTGAACGACTGAAACGAGCTGAACGACGGAAACGATCTGAACGACTGAAACGATCTGAACGACGGAAACGATCTCAATTACGGAAACGATCTGAACGACTGAAACGATCTGAACAACTGAAACGATCTGAACGACTGAAACGAGATGAACGACGGAAACGATCTGAACGACGGAAACGAACTGATGCGGGAAACGATCTGAACGACTGAAACGATCTGAACGACTGAAACGATCTGATTGACGGAAACGATCTGAACGACTGAAATGATCTAAACGACTGAAACGATCTGAACGACTGAAACGAGATGAACGATCTGAACGACTGAAACGAACTGAACGACGGAAACGATCTGCACGACGGAAACGAACTGAACGACTTAAAAGAGCTGAACGACTGAAACGAACTGAACGACTGAAATGATCTGAACAACGGAAACGACCTCTTCGACGGAAACGATCTGAATGACTGAAACGATTCTGCACGACGGAAACGAACTGAACGACTGAAACGATCTGCACGACGGAAACGAACTGAACGACTTAAAAGAGCTGAACGACGGAAACGATCTGAACGACAGAAACGACCTCATCGATGTAAACGATCTGAACGACGTAAACGATCTGAACGACGTAAACGATCTGAACGACGGAAACGATCTGAACGACTTAAAAGAGCTGATGAGGGAAACGATCTGAACGTCTGAAACGATCTGAACGACTGAAACGATATGAACGATGGAAACGATCTGAACGACTGAAACGATCTGAACGACGGAAACGATCTGAACGAGTGAAACGATCTGAACGAGTGAAACGATCTGAACGACTGAAACGATGTGAACGACTGAAACGATCTGAACGACGGAAACGAGCTGAACGACTGAAGCGAACTGAACGACTGAAACGATCTGAACGACTGAAACGAACTGAACGAATGAAACGATCTGAACGACTGAAGCGAACTGAACGACTGAAACGATCTGAACGACTGAAGCGAACTGAACGACGGAAACGATCTGAACGACTGAAACGATCTGAACGACGGAAACGATCTGAACGACTGAAACGACCTCAACGACGTAAACGATCTGAACGACTGAAACGATCTGAACGACGGAAACGATCTGAACGACTGAAACGATCTGAACGACTGAAACGATCTGAACGACTGAAGCGAACTGAACGACTGAAACGATCTGAACGACTGAAGCGAACTGAACGACGGAAACGATCTGAACGACTGAAACGATCTGAACGACGGAAACGATCTGAACGACGGAAAAGAGCTGAACGACTGAAACGATCTGAATGACTGAAACGATCTGAACGACTGAAACGATCTGAACGACTGAAACGAGCTGAATGACGGAAACGATCTTAACGACGGAAACGATCTGAACGATGGAAACGATCTGAACGACTGAAACGATCTGAACGACGGAAACGAGATGAACGACGGAAACGATCTGAACGACTGAAACGATCTGAACGCCGGAAACGATCTGAATTACGGAAACGATCTGAACGACTGAAACGAGCTGAATTACGGAAACGATCTGAACGACTGAAACGATCTGAACGACTGAAACGATCTGAACGACTGAAACGATCTGAACGACGGAAAAGAGCTGAACGACTGAAACGATCTGAACAAGAGAAGATATCTGAACGACTGAAACGATCTGAACGACTGAAACGATCTGAACGACTGAAACGATCTGAACGACGGAAAAGAGCTGAACGACTGAAACGATCTGAACAAGAGAAGAGATCTGAACGATGGAAACGATCTGAACGACAAACGATCTGGATGACGGAAATGAGCTGAACGACGGAAACGATCTGAACGACGGAAACGAACTGATGAGGGAAACGATCTGAACGACTGAAACGATCTGAATGACTGAAACGATCTGAACGACTGAAACGATCTGAACGACTGAAACGAGCTGAATGACGGAAACGATCTTAACGACGGAAACGATCTGAACGATGGAAACGAGCTGAACGACTGAAATGATCTGAACGACGTAAACGATCTGAACGACGTAAACGATCTGAACGACGGAAACGATCTGAACGACTGAAACGATCTGAACGACGGAAACGATCTGAACGACTGAAACGATCTGAACGACGGAAACGATCTGAACGACTTAAAAGAGCTGATGAGGGAAACGATCTGAACGACTGAAACGATCTGGACGACAGAAACGATCTGAACGACTGAAACGATCTGGACGACAGAAACGATCTGAACGACTGAAACGATCTGGACGACAGAAACGATCTGAACGACTGAAACGATCTGAACGACTGAAAAGAGCTGATGAGGGAAACGATCTGAACGACTCAAAAGAGCTGATGAGGGAAACGATCTGAACGACGGAAACGATCTGAACGACTGAAACGATCTGAACGACGGAAACGAACTGAACGACTGAAACGATCTGAACGACGGAAACGAACTGAACGACTGAAACGATCTGAATTACGGAAACGATCTGAACGACTGAAACGAGCTGAATTACGGAAACGATCTGAACGACTGAAACGATCTGAACGACTGAAACGATCTGAACGACGGAAACGACCTGAACGACTGAAACGATCTGAATGACGGAAACGATCTGAACGACTGAAACGATCTGAACGACGGAAACGATCTGAACGACTGAAACGAACTGAACGACTGAAACGATCTGCACGACGGAAACGATCTGAACGACTGAAACGATCTGAACGACTGAAACGATCTGAACGACTGAAACGATCTGAACGACGGAAACGATCTGAACGAGTGAAACGAACTGAACGACGGAAACGATCTGAACGAGTGAAACGAACTGAACGACAAACGATCTGAACGACTGAAACGATCTGAACGACGGAAACGATCTGAACGACTGAAACGATCTGGACGACAGAAACGATCTGAACGACGGAAACGATCTGAACGACAGAAACGATCTGAATGACTGAAACGACCTCATCGACGTAAACGATCTGAACGACGTAAACGATCTGAACGACGGAAACGATCTGTACTACTTAAAAGAGCTGAACGACGGAAACGACCTGAACGACGGAAACGATCTGAACGACGGAAACGATCTGCACAACGGAAACAAACTGAACGACGGAAACGAGATGAACGACGGAAACGATCTGAACAACGGAAACGATCTGAAAGACTGAAGCGAGCTGAACGATGGAAAAGAGCTGAACGACGGAAACGATCTGAACAACGGAAACGAACTGATGAGGGAAACGATCTGAACGACTTAAACGATCCGAACGACTGAAACGATCTGAACGACTGAAACGAGATGAACGATCTGAACGACTGAAACGATCTGAACGACGGAAACGATCTGAATGACTGAAAAGAGCTGAACGACGGAAACGATCTGAACGACGGAAACGATCTCATCGACGTGAACGAATTGAACGACGGAAACGATCTGAACGACGTAAACGATCTGAACGACGTAAACGATCTGAACGACCGAAACGATCTGAACGACTGAAACGATCTGAACGACGTAAACGGTCTGAACGACGGAAACGATCTGAACGGCGTAAAAGAGCTGATGAGGGAACGATCTGAACGACTGAAACGATCTGAACGACGTAAAACGATCTCATCGACGTAAACGAATTGAACGACGGAAACGATCTGAACGACGGAAACGATCTGAACGACGGAAACGAGCTGAACGACTGAAACGATCTGAACGACTGAAACGATCAGAACGACTGAAACGATCTGAACGACGGAAGCGATCTGAACGACTGAAACGATCTGAACGATGGAAACGATCTGAACGACGGAAACGATCTGAACGACGGAAAAGAGCTGAACGACTGAAACGATCTGAATGACTGAAACGATCTGAACGACTGAAACGATCTGAACGACTGAAACGAGCTGAATGACGGAAACGATCTTAACGACGGAAACGATCTGAACGATGGAAATGATCTGAACGACTGAAACGATCTGAACGACGGAAACGATCTGAACGACGGAAACGAGATGAACGACGGAAACGATCTGAACGACTGAAACGATCTGAACGCCGGAAACGATCTGAATTACGGAAACGATCTGAACGACTGAAACGAGCTGAATTACGGAAACGATCTGAACGACTGAAACGATCTGAACGACTGAAACGATCTGAACGACTGAAACGATCTGAACGACGGAAAAGAGCTGAACGACTGAAACGATCTGAACAAGAGAAGATATCTGAACGACTGAAACGATCTGAACGACTGAAACGATCTGAACGACTGAAACGATCTGAACGACGGAAAAGAGCTGAACGACTGAAACGATCTGAACAAGAGAAGAGATCTGAACGATGGAAACGATCTGAACGACAAACGATCTGGATGACGGAAATGAGCTGAACGACGGAAACGATCTGAACGACGGAAACGAACTGATGAGGGAAACGATCTGAACGACTGAAACGATCTGAATGACTGAAACGATCTGAACGACTGAAACGATCTGAACGACTGAAACGAGCTGAATGACGGAAACGATCTTAACGACGGAAACGATCTGAACGACGGAAACGAGCTGAACGACTGAAATGATCTGAACGACGTAAACGATCTGAACGACGTAAACGATCTGAACGACGGAAACGATCTGAACGACTGAAACGATCTGAACGACGGAAACGATCTGAACGACTGAAACGATCTGAACGACGGAAACGATCTGAACGACTTAAAAGAGCTGATGAGGGAAACGATCTGAACGACTGAAACGATCTGGACGACAGAAACGATCTGAACGACTGAAACGATCTGGACGACAGAAACGATCTGAACGACTGAAACGATCTGAACGACTGAAAAGAGCTGATGAGGGAAACGATCTGAACGACTCAAAAGAGCTGATGAGGGAAACGATCTGAACGACGGAAACGATCTGAACGACTGAAACGATCTGAACGACGGAAACGAACTGAACGACAGAAACGATCTGAACGACTGAAACGACCTCATCGACGTAAACGATCTGAACGACGTAAACGGTCTGAACGACGTAAACGATCTGAACGATGGAAACGATCTGAACGACGGAAACGATCTGAACGACTGAAACGATCTGAACGACTGAAACGATCTGAACGACGGAAACGATCTGAACGACGGAAACGATCTGAACGACGGAAACGAACTGAACGACTGAAACGATCTGAACGACGGAAACGAACTGAACGACTGAAACGATCTGAATTACGGAAACGATCTGAACGACTGAAACGAGCTGAATTACGGAAACGATCTGAACGACTGAAACGATCTGAACGACTGAAACGATCTGAACGACGGAAAAGAGCTGAACGACTGAAACGATCTGAACAACAGAAGAGATCTGAACGACTGAAACGATCTGAACGACTGAAGCGAGCTGAACGAATGAAACGATCTGGATGACGGAAACGAACTGATGAGGGAAACGATCTGAACGACTGAAACGATCTGAACGACTGAAACGATCTGAACGACTGAAACGAGCTGAATGACGGAAACGAGCTGAACCACAGAAACGATCTGAACGACTGAAACGATCTGAACGACTGAAATGATCTAAACGACTGAAACGATCTGAACGACTGAAACGAGATGAACGATCTGAACGACTGAAACGATCTGAACGACGGAAACGATCTGAACGACGGAAACGAGATGAACGACGGAAACGATCTGAACAACGGAAACGATCTGAAAGACTGAAGCGAGCTGAACGATGGAAAAGAGCTGAACGACGGAAACGATCTGAACAACGGAAACGAACTGATGAGGGAAACGATCTGAACGACTTAAACGATCCGAACGACTGAAACGATCTGAACGACTGAAACGAGATGAACGATCTGAACGACTGAAACGATCTGAACGACGGAAACGATCTGAATGACTGAAAAGAGCTGAACGACGGAAACGATCTGAACGACGGAAACGATCTCATCGACGTGAACGAATTGAACGACGGAAACGATCTGAACGACGTAAACGATCTGAACGACGTAAACGATCTGAACGACCGAAACGATCTGAACGACTGAAACGATCTGAACGACGTAAACGATCTGAACGACGGAAACGATCTGAACGGCGTAAAAGAGCTGATGAGGGAACGATCTGAACGACTGAAACGATCTGAACGACTGAAACGATCTGAACGACGGAAACGAGCTGAACGACGGAAACGATCTGAACGACGTAAAACGATCTCATCGACGTAAACGAATTGAACGACGGAAACGATCTGAACGACGGAAACGATCTGAACGACGGAAACGAGCTGAACGACTGAAACGATCTGAACGACTGAAACGATCAGAACGACTGAAACGATCTGAACGACGGAAGCGATCTGAACGACTGAAACGATCTGAACGATGGAAACGAACTGATGAGGGAAACGATCTGAACGACGGAAACGATCTGAACGACGGAAAAGAGCTGAACGACTGAAACGATCTGAATGACTGAAACGATCTGAACGACTGAAACGATCTGAACGACTGAAACGATCTGAACGATGGAAACGAGCTGAACGACTGAAATGATCTGAACGACGTAAACGATCTGAACGACGTAAACGATCTGAACGACGTAAACGATCTGAACGACGGAAACGATCTGAACGACTGAAACGATCTGAACGACGGAAACGATCTGAACGACTTAAAAGAGCTGATGAGGGAAACGATCTGAACGACTGAAACGATCTGGACGACAGAAACGATCTGAACGACTGAAACGATCTGGACGACAGAAACGATCTGAACGACTGAAACGATCTGAACGACTGAAAAGAGCTGATGAGGGAAACGATCTGAACGACTCAAAAGAGCTGATGAGGGAAACGATCTGAACGACGGAAACGATCTGAACGACTGAAACGATCTGAACGACGGAAACGAACTGAACGACAGAAACTATCTGAACGACTGAAACGACCTCATCGACGTAAACGATCTGAACGACGTAAACGGTCTGAACGACGTAAACGATCTGAACGATGGAAACGATCTGAACGACGGAATTGAACTGAACGACGGAAACGATCTGCACGACGGAAACGAACTGAACGACTGAAACGAGCTGAACGACGGAAACGAGATGAACGACGGAAACGATCTGAACGACGGAAACGATCTGAACGACGGAAACGAGCTGAACGACGGAAACGAACTGAACGACTGAAACGATCTGAACGATGGAAACGAACTGAACGACTGAAACGATCTGAATTACGGAAACGATCTGAACGACGGAAAAGAGCTGAACGACTGAAACGATCTGAACAACAGAAGAGATCTGAACGACTGAAACGATCTGAACGACTGAAGCGAGCTGAACGAATGAAACGATCTGGATGACGGAAACGAACTGATGAGGGAAACGATCTGAACGACTGAAACGATCTGAACGACTGAAACGATCTGAACGACTGAAACGAGCTGAATGACGGAAACGAGCTGAACCACAGAAACGATCTGAACGACTGAAACGATCTGAACGACTGAAATGATCTAAACGACTGAAACGATCTGAACGACTGAAACGAGATGAACGATCTGAACGACTGAAACGATCTGAACGACGGAAACGATCTGAACGACGGAAACGAGATGAACGACGGAAACGATCTGAACAACGGAAACGATCTGAAAGACTGAAGCGAGCTGAACGATGGAAAAGAGCTGAACGACGGAAACGATCTGAACAACGGAAACGAACTGATGAGGGAAACGATCTGAACGACTTAAACGATCCGAACGACTGAAACGAGCTGAACGACGGAAACGAGATGAACGACGGAAACGATCTGAACGACGGAAACGATCTGAACGACGGAAACGAGATGAACGACGGAAACGATCTGAACAACGGAAACGATCTGAAAGACTGAAGCGAGCTGAACGATGGAAAAGAGCTGAACGACGGAAACGATCTGAACAACGGAAACGAACTGATGAGGGAAACGATCTGAACGACTTAAACGATCCGAACGACTGAAACGATCTGAACGACTGAAACGAGATGAACGATCTGAACGACTGAAACGATCTGAACGACGGAAACGATCTGAATGACTGAAAAGAGCTGAACGACGGAAACGATCTGAACGACGGAAACGATCTCATCGACGTGAACGAATTGAACGACGGAAACGATCTGAACGACGTAAACGATCTGAACGACCGAAACGATCTGAACGACCGAAACGATCTGAACGACTGAAACGATCTGAACGACGTAAACGATCTGAACGACGGAAACGATCTGAACGGCGTAAAAGAGCTGATGAGGGAACGATCTGAACGACTGAAACGATCTGAACGACTGAAACGATCTGAACGACGGAAACGAGCTGAACGACGGAAACGATCTGAACGACGTAAAACGATCTCATCGACGTAAACGAATTGAACGACGGAAACGATCTGAACGACGGAAACGATCTGAACGACGGAAACGAGCTGAACGACTGAAACGATCTGAACGACTGAAACGATCAGAACGACTGAAACGATCTGAACGACGGAAGCGATCTGAACGACTGAAACGATCTGAACGATGGAAACGAACTGATGAGGGAAACGATCTGAACGACGGAAACGATCTGAACGACGGAAAAGAGCTGAACGACTGAAACGATCTGAACGACGGAAACGATCTGAACGACTAAAACGATCTGAATGACTGAAACGATCTGAACGACTGAAACGATCTGAATGACTGAAACGATCTGAACGACTGAAACGAGCTGAACGACGGAAACGATCTGAACGACTGAAACGATCTGAACGACGGAAACGATCTCAATTACGGAAACGATCTGAACGACTGAAACGATCTGAACAACTGAAACGATCTGAACGACTGAAACGAGATGAACGACGGAAACGATCTGAACGACGGAAACGAACTGATGCGGGAAACGATCTGAACGACTGAAACGATCTGAACGACTGAAACGATCTGATTGACGGAAACGATCTGAACGACTGAAATGATCTAAACGACTGAAACGATCTGAACGACTGAAACGAGATGAACGATCTGAACGACTGAAACGAACTGAACGACGGAAACGATCTGCACGACGGAAACGAACTGAACGACTGAAACGAGATGAACGATCTGAACGACTGAAACGAACTGAACGACGGAAACGATCTGCACGACGGAAACGAACTGAACGACTTAAAAGAGCTGAACGACTGAAACGAACTGAACGACTGAAATGATCTGAACAACGGAAACGACCTCTTCGACGGAAACGATCTGAATGACTGAAACGATCTGAACGACTGAAACGATATGAACGATGGAAACGATCTGAACGACAGAAACGATCTGAACGACGGAAACGAGCTGATGAGGGAAACGATTTGAAGGAATGAAACGATCTGAAGGACTGAAACGATCTGAACGACTGAAACGATCAGAACGACTGAAACGATCTGAACGACGGAAGCGATCTGAACGACTGAAACGATCTGAACGATGGAAACGAACTGATGAGGGAAACGATCTGAACGACGGAAACGATCTGAACGACGGAAAAGAGCTGAACGACTGAAACGATCTGAACGACGGAAACGATCTGAACGACTAAAACGATCTGAATGACTGAAACGATCTGAACGACTGAAACGATCTGAATGACTGAAACGATCTGAACGACTGAAACGAGCTGAACGACGGAAACGATCTGAACGACTGAAACGATCTGAACGACGGAAACGATCTCAATTACGGAAACGATCTGAACGACTGAAACGATCTGAACAACTGAAACGATCTGAACGACTGAAACGAGATGAACGACGGAAACGATCTGAACGACGGAAACGAACTGATGCGGGAAACGATCTGAACGACTGAAACGATCTGAACGACTGAAACGATCTGATTGACGGAAACGATCTGAACGACTGAAATGATCTAAACGACTGAAACGATCTGAACGACTGAAACGAGATGAACGATCTGAACGACTGAAACGAACTGAACGACGGAAACGATCTGCACGACGGAAACGAACTGAACGACTTAAAAGAGCTGAACGACTGAAACGAACTGAACGACTGAAATGATCTGAACAACGGAAACGACCTCTTCGACGGAAACGATCTGAATGACTGAAACGATTCTGCACGACGGAAACGAACTGAACGACTGAAACGATCTGCACGACGGAAACGAACTGAACGACTTAAAAGAGCTGAACGACGGAAACGATCTGAACGACAGAAACGACCTCATCGATGTAAACGATCTGAACGACGTAAACGATCTGAACGACGTAAACGATCTGAACGACGGAAACGATCTGAACGACTTAAAAGAGCTGATGAGGGAAACGATCTGAACGTCTGAAACGATCTGAACGACTGAAACGATATGAACGATGGAAACGATCTGAACGACAGAAACGATCTGAACGACGGAAACGAGCTGATGAGGGAAACGATTTGAAGGAATGAAACGATCTGAAGGACTGAAACGATCTGAACGACGGAAACGATCTGAACGACTTAAAAGAGCTGAACGATGGAAACGATCTGAACGATGGAAACGATCTGAACGACAGAAACGATCTGAACGACTGAAACGATCTGAACGACAGAAACGATCTGAACGACTGAAACGATCTGAACGACAGAAACGACCTCATCGATGTAAACGATCTGAACGACGGAAACGAGCTGATGAGGGAAACGATTTGAAGGAATGAAACGATCTGAACGACTGAAACGATCTGAACGACGGAAACGAGCTGAACGACTGAAACGAACTGAACGACTGAAACGATCTGCACGACGGAAACGATCTGAACGACTGAAACGATCTGAACGACTGAAACGAACTGAACGACTGAAACGATCTGCACGACGGAAACGATCTGAACGACTGAAACGATCTGAACGACTGAAACGATCTGAACGACGGAAACGATCTGAACGAGTGAAACGATCTGAACGAGTGAAACGATCTGAACGACTGAAACGATGTGAACGACTGAAACGATCTGAACGACGGAAACGAGCTGAACGACTGAAGCGAACTGAACGACTGAAACGATCTGAACGACTGAAACGAACTGAACGAATGAAACGATCTGAACGACTGAAGCGAACTGAACGACTGAAACGATCTGAACGACTGAAGCGAACTGAACGACG
>NW_027662017.1:20000-22500 GCF_963422515.1 Blennius ocellaris | reverse complement strand
TTCACACACAACTACTGGTACCAAACTGACACTTAGAAATATTTTCAACTCTGACGCTTCATCCAGACAGACACTCACACACCGCCTTTCACAGGGCTCAAGCCGACTACGCGCACACTTTTCAGCCAAATTATTACAGTGACGCCCCTCCTCTCGGCGCACGGCTCCACAGTCGCTGCGCACAGCTGTCTGGAAGCCGCTGTCCGACCAGACGCACAATTTTCGGCCAAATTATTACAGTCACGCCCCTCCTCTGAGCGCGCAGCTCCACCCTCGCTGCGCACGGCTGTCTGGACGCCGCTGTCCGACCAGACGCACAATTTTCGGCCAAATTATTACAGTCACGCCCCTCCTCTGAGCGCGCAGCTCCACCCTCGCTGCGCACGGCTGTCTGGACGCCGCTGTCCGACCAGACGCACATTTTTCGGCCGAATTATTACAGTTTCGGCTCTCCTCTGAGCCAGCAGCTCCACCCTCGCTGCGCACGGCTGTCTGGACGCCGCTGTCCGACCAGACGCACATTTTTCGGCCGAATTATTACAGTTTCGGCTCTCCTCTGAGCCAGCAGCTCCACCCTCGCTGCGCACGGCTGTCTGGACGCCGCTGTCCGACCAGACGCACATTTTTCGGCCGAATTATTACAGTTTCGGCTCTCCTCTGAGCCAGCAGCTCCACCCTCGCTGCGCACGGCTGTCTGGACGCCGCTGTCCGACCAGACGCACATTTTTCGGCCGAATTATTACAGTCACGCCCCTCCTCTGAGCCAGCAGCTCCACCCTCGCTGCGCACGGCTGTCTGGACGCCGCTGTCCGACCAGACGCACATTTTTCGGCCAAATGTGTACAGTCGCGCTCCGCCTGTGGAGCTCGCGGCGCACGGCTGAGTCCACACGGCTCTCATCAAGCCGGCGGCCGATTACGAGTGCAGTTTCCGGCCGAATTATTACAGTCACGCCCCTCCTCTGAGCGCGCGGCTCCACACAAGCTCCACACGGCTGTCTGGACGCCGCTGTCCGACCAGACGCACAATTTTCGGCCAAATGTGTACAGTCGCGCTCCGCCTGTGGAGCTCGCGGCGCACGGCTGAGTCCACACGGCTCTCATCAAGCCGGCGGCCGATTACGAGTGCAGTTTCCGGCCGAATTAGTACAGTTTCGGCTCTCCTGTGGAGCTCTGTGGACGCACGTTAGTCCAGCAGCCTCTCTTCATGCCCCTGGCCGACACGACGCACTGTTTTCCGGACTCACTGACACTTTTACGCGCCTCTTCTCTGCTCTGCCACAGCGCTGACAGCGACAGGTGATGACGGGTCCCGTCCGCCAGAGGGCAGTGAGGGAGCGGATGCATCTCTCCAGAGAAAATACTCTGGAAGTACAGAAGTACAGACAGGATTTATCACACATGCAGGCCCGCATGCAGCCACTATTTGGGGGCTGAGGGTCACATATAAGCCACTCAAGCTCCAGACTCACACCCAGACTTCCCACTTAACTTCACCTGGTCTCGGCACACTCCCCTCGGATCACAGCCTCCAGACACACGCCCCTCATGCTCCTGCTCCAGCACCAGGCTCTCCACGCGGTCCCGTGTACCCACACTTAAGCACCCCCCCTCGGACTAAACACCTCCAGCCGCCCCCGCTGCAGGGCCGTGCCCCTGGGACCAGAAACGGGCTCCGTGCCGGTCCACTTAACCCGGGCCAGGCTCACCCGGCTCGGATCACGGCCTCCAGCCACACGCCCCTCCTGCTGCTCCAGGATCCAGACCCTCAGTGTGACTTCACCGAACCCGAGACAGCTCACCCGGCTCGGATCACGGCCTCCAGCCACACGCCCCTCCTGCTGCTCCAGGATCCAGACCCCAGGTGTGACTTAACCGAATCCGAGACAGCTCACCCTGCTCGGATCAAGGCCTCCAGCCACACGCCCCTCCTGCTGCTCCAGGATCCAGACCCTCAGTGTGACTTCACCGAAACCGAGACAGCTCACCCTGCTCGGATCGAGGCCTCCAGCCACACGCCCCTCCTGCTGCTCCAGGATCCAGACCCCAAGTGTGACTTCACCGAACCCGAGACAGCTCACCCTGCTCGGATCACAGCCTCCAGCCACACGCCCTGAAGGCCCCGGCTCCAGAACCAGGCCCTCCACGCGGTCCCGTGTACCCACACTTAAGCACCCCCCCTCGGACTAAACACCTCCAGCAGCCCCCGCTGCAGGTCCGTGCCCCTGGGACCAGAAACGGGCCCCGGGCCGGTCCACTTAACCCGGGCCAGGCTCACCCGGCTCAGGTCACGACCTCCAGCCACACGCCCCTCCGGCTGCTCTAGGATCCAGACCCCAAGTGTGACTTCACCGAACCCGAGACAGCTCACCCTGCTCGGATCGAGGCCTCCAGCCACACGCCCCTCCTGCTGCTCCAGGATCCAGACCCCAAGTGTGACTTCACCGAACCCGAGACAGCTCACCCTGCTCGGATCACGGCCTCCAGCCACACGCCCCTCC
>NW_027662017.1:7500-10000 GCF_963422515.1 Blennius ocellaris | reverse complement strand
AAAACCTCCATAAAGGGCCCGCCCGACCCGGTTCCGGTCCGACCAGGGGCCGCCGCGCTCGGCCCCGGTGGTCCACACTGTGCCCTAAAGTGTTCTGGAGCAAAACACTTAGAAAAAAAAATTTCATCAAAACCTCCATGAATGACCCCCAGAGCGCCACCTCAGGCGTCCGCCGAAGTGCCACCGCCCCCGGACACTTTGTCTGTGAAGCCTCCTTGTCTTTCCCTGGAGGTCTATGTTCCTGAAAACTGGGTTTCTGAAATCCTGCCGGGACCTAAGTGCAGCATACAGGGTAACCTCCAAAGATGGAAAAGTTTTTCCACTTTGGAGGTTACCCTGTATGCTGCACTTAGGTGGCGCGCCCCTGGTACTACACTTACCCCTGGTACCAAACGGACACTTAGAAATATTTTTCACTCTCACACACATCACCACTGGTACCAAACGGACACTTAGAATTATTTTCAGATTTTTCACATTTTTTCATTTTCACACACAACTACTGGTACCAAACTGACACTTAGAAATATTTTCAACTCTGACGCTTCATCCAGACAGACACTCACACACCGCCTTTCACAGGGCTCAAGCCGACTACGCGCACACTTTTCAGCCAAATTATTACAGTGACGCCCCTCCTCTCGGCGCACGGCTCCACAGTCGCTGCGCACAGCTGTCTGGAAGCCGCTGTCCGACCAGACGCACAATTTTCGGCCAAATTATTACAGTCACGCCCCTCCTCTGAGCGCGCAGCTCCACCCTCGCTGCGCACGGCTGTCTGGACGCCGCTGTCCGACCAGACGCACAATTTTCGGCCAAATTATTACAGTCACGCCCCTCCTCTGAGCGCGCAGCTCCACCCTCGCTGCGCACGGCTGTCTGGACGCCGCTGTCCGACCAGACGCACATTTTTCGGCCGAATTATTACAGTTTCGGCTCTCCTCTGAGCCAGCAGCTCCACCCTCGCTGCGCACGGCTGTCTGGACGCCGCTGTCCGACCAGACGCACATTTTTCGGCCGAATTATTACAGTTTCGGCTCTCCTCTGAGCCAGCAGCTCCACCCTCGCTGCGCACGGCTGTCTGGACGCCGCTGTCCGACCAGACGCACATTTTTCGGCCGAATTATTACAGTTTCGGCTCTCCTCTGAGCCAGCAGCTCCACCCTCGCTGCGCACGGCTGTCTGGACGCCGCTGTCCGACCAGACGCACATTTTTCGGCCGAATTATTACAGTCACGCCCCTCCTCTGAGCCAGCAGCTCCACCCTCGCTGCGCACAGGCTGTCTGGACGCCGCTGTCCGACCAGACGCACATTTTTCGGCCAAATGTGTACAGTCGCGCTCCGCCTGTGGAGCTCGCGGCGCACGGCTGAGTCCACACGGCTCTCATCAAGCCGGCGGCCGATTACGAGTGCAGTTTCCGGCCGAATTATTACAGTCACGCCCCTCCTCTGAGCGCGCGGCTCCACACAAGCTCCACACGGCTGTCTGGACGCCGCTGTCCGACCAGACGCACAATTTTCGGCCAAATGTGTACAGTCGCGCTCCGCCTGTGGAGCTCGCGGCGCACGGCTGAGTCCACACGGCTCTCATCAAGCCGGCGGCCGATTACGAGTGCAGTTTCCGGCCGAATTAGTACAGTTTCGGCTCTCCTGTGGAGCTCTGTGGACGCACGTTAGTCCAGCAGCCTCTCTTCATGCCCCTGGCCGACACGACGCACTGTTTTCCGGACTCACTGACACTTTTACGCGCCTCTTCTCTGCTCTGCCACAGCGCTGACAGCGACAGGTGATGACGGGTCCCGTCCGCCAGAGGGCAGTGAGGGAGCGGATGCATCTCTCCAGAGAAAATACTCTGGAAGTACAGAAGTACAGACAGGATTTATCACACATGCAGGCCCGCATGCAGCCACTATTTGGGGGCTGAGGGTCACATATAAGCCACTCAAGCTCCAGACTCACACCCAGACTTCCCACTTAACTTCACCTGGTCTCGGCACACTCCCCTCGGATCACAGCCTCCAGACACACGCCCCTCATGCTCCTGCTCCAGCACCAGGCTCTCCACGCGGTCCCGTGTACCCACACTTAAGCACCCCCCCTCGGACTAAACACCTCCAGCCGCCCCCGCTGCAGGGCCGTGCCCCTGGGACCAGAAACGGGCTCCGTGCCGGTCCACTTAACCCGGGCCAGGCTCACCCGGCTCGGATCACGGCCTCCAGCCACACGCCCCTCCTGCTGCTCCAGGATCCAGACCCTCAGTGTGACTTCACCGAACCCGAGACAGCTCACCCGGCTCGGATCACGGCCTCCAGCCACACGCCCCTCCTGCTGCTCCAGGATCCAGACCCCAGGTGTGACTTAACCGAATCCGAGACAGCTCACCCTGCTCGGATCAAGGCCTCCAGCCACACGCCCCTCCTGCTGCTCCAGGATCCAGACCCTCAGTGTGACTTCACCGAAACCGAGACAGCTCACCCTGCTCGGATCGAGGCCTCCAGC
>NW_027662018.1:2500-10095 GCF_963422515.1 Blennius ocellaris | reverse complement strand
CAAGCAGAACGGAGCTGCTCAGTGCGCCGTGTTTCGAGTGAGTTCAGAACATGAGGCTAATGTGCAGAGACAGTTCGGCTCTGTTTGCTTGAAACGAAGCGCCGCCTGCAGAGACCAGCAGCATCTGGAAAACAAATAGACGGTATGGGAGTCGTTGGCACTTCTCCTTTAGGCCTCTGGCCAGTGTGTGCACAACCCATGTGAGCGAAGGGTGAACCCTCCGGGCACGAGTTTGTGAGATCCTGTATAACGTGACAAATTGATCACCCAACTTATAGATTGGACTTTCAGTTTTCGACGAGAAATAACACTGAGTCAAAAGAGGCTTTGCATATATTCCCTTTTTCTGGAAATGATGTTTTATTTGGAGCTTTATAAATAAACAGCACAGAAAATAAGGGAAATTATGAGCTGTTCAAATGATGACACTGGGAACGTTTTCACTCGTGTGATTGTGTTTCTGTTTTCCATGGAGTTTTAGCATGAAGTAAATGAAATGCACTGCCATGGAGCTGGATTTGTTGGTGGAGGAAGTGATCAAACACCAGATTACTACGCTAAATACATCTGCGTTAAATCAAAAACACAACAGCTTTCAGGTACAAAATAGAAAATATCCTCAGATGAGAGTCATGAAGGGCCAGCTGAGGAAGTCTTTCTGCATGTTAGTCGTATTTCCTCCCTGTGATGAAACATCCACTTTGAAAATATTGCAAGTTGCCTTGTTGTCATCCTTTCTCCTGTAATGGAACCACATTTCTCAACGTCTGTGCCGCTTGGGCATCATGTCTCCTGCTGGCTGAGCTGATGAAAGACGTCTGTGACGTCATTCGCGCTCGCTGGACCTGATCAGGGAATCGTTTACAAAATTGGCGCTTGATTCCTCGGAGTTGAATCACTGGGTACTGGGTACTGGGTAGTGATACCTGTGAAATGTGCAGTAACTTTAGTGATTGCCACCTTAAGGTTCCCACTCGTCGTGGCAAGAGGAAAGTTTTGGAATTGTTAAATCATTTATCTCTTGAATCTCAATGTTCTTCTCCTGAGGCGGACAAACAGAATGGACTCGGTGTTTGACCGCATGGCACTCTGTGTGTGTGTGTGTGTGTGTGTGTGTGTGTGTGTGTGTGTGTGTGTGTGTGTGTGTGTGTGTGTGTGTGTGTGTGTGTGCGTGTGTGTGTGTGTGTGCGTGTGTGTGTGTGTGTCTGTGTGCCCCAGGCAGACAGCAGGAATGTGTCAGTGCGGTGATGAATGAAGCGGAGGCCACGAGAGCCCCATGGACGAGCTGCACCGTGGGGCTCACCTGCACCGCGGGGGCTCACCTGCCCCCGGGGCAGAATCTGGAGCTGCACTGTGGGGCCGCTGTCCCGCCGCCGGGGCAGATCGGCTCTAACGAGCAGGACGGATGCTGCGGCCCTGCGGAGAGCTAATGTTTCCGCTGGCGGCCGGCGTGTGGAGCTCGGTGAGAACCGGCACTGGGGCATTTCCATTACGTTGCCATGGAAACCAGCAGCTTTGCGGACCTTTTCCAGTGGATCTGACATGAACGCCAGACTTCACTGTAACACAGGTCTTCTTCTGAGTCCTTAGCTCAACGTATAAGTTAAACAAACACAAACAAGACAAAAAAATGTATTTGGAATTGGACCATAAGACAAACTTTCCAGGTTTTAAAGGCACTATCAAAATAAGTGTCTGATGTATCCCTGTCGACGCTTCTTTCACCTTCCTGTTCAGACCTGCTTCATGCTTCTGAAGTGGACATTTCCAGCTTTATTCAACTGAAACGGACCATGCAGAAAAATCACGCTTTGTTGTTGTTATAATTATTATTCTATTAATTTAACAATTTAAGTGGAACTATTGTAGTTGGATTTTTATTTTAAACTGAAGGCCTTCTCATACCTTCTCTTCGGTTTTCACAAACTCTTTAAACCCTTCCCCATTACTTTGCAGTTCTTTGAAGCACAGCTGAGTTGGCACTGAGTTTGATTTTGTTGAAGGAAAATGTTGACATTTTGTTTAATTTCCTGACCTAATAACGGTGCTATGATTTTATGATTGCATAAATACGTCTAAACCTATAAAGAAACAGCGGCGATATTGTAGCTTCTGATGAAGAAGGTTGTAAAAACACTACATTATACTTGAAACTACATTTTACGACCTGTTTTATGGAGTTTTATGGGAAGAATTTTCTCTTTACCTTTATGGATTCGGTCACTAATAACAACAGGATAATCTTGTCACGGTTGCTCTGTGTTGTTGATTTGAATATAATAAAAGTCTTTAATGTCCCAGCAGGCCTGGATGGATGTTTGAGTCAGAACTGGTTCACAGCTTTAGTGAAAGCTTTTTTATTTATTTAATTATTATTATTATTATTTTTTGTTAAGATGTTAAAAAAAGGCTTGAATGAATGATGACAGTTGTGATTTAGTGTTCAGCTCATCTCCCTCCTTCCTCTTCTTCCTCGGAGTCTCATCCTCACTCTGCGCTGCCACCTTTTCACCGACACCCCCCCTCCTCCACCCCCCCCCCAGATAACCACAGAATGGTGATGACAGGCTGACCTCTCTCTCTCTCTCTCTCTCTCTCTCTCTCTCTCTCTCTCTCTCTCTCTCTCTCTCTCTCTCTCTCTCGCCCCTTCTCACCTCTCAGATTTCCCACCATGTTGTGCTGCAGACAAGATGTGGCGTCACCTCTGAATGTCCTCCCAGCAACCTCTAACACCTGACCCCTGCACACACACACACACACACACACACACACACACACACACACACACACACACACACACACACACACACACACACACACACACACACACACACACACACACACACACACACACACACACACACACACACACACACACACACACACACACACACACACACACTGACATAACCCTTCGAACGTCTTAGTTTACTGGGACATTTCACTGTAGGTTACGTTCCTTATCCTTCTCTAACGTTGTTCAGACAAACAATGTATTTGATCACCAAGGTTCTCAATTGATTGTAGGACTGATGCTCACTTCCAATTTCCACAAATTCATCTTTTATCCCACTTATGTAACTGTCGTGTATTAAATTATCATTTGTTGTCACATTTACTGTAAAATCCATGAATTAAAAATTGTTTTAAAACGAACCACATTTTCCATCAGGGTGAGAGATAAATTGGCAAATTCCAAACAATGTGCAGTGAAGGAGCGGTTGCTCAGCAAATTTTGGTTGAGTTGAAGGACTGGATTTATTCATTGAAAAGATATAGTTGTGATCCACTGAAGCCAAATCCGATGTGACATTCAGCCTCTTCATGATGAATGCAACCAAATGGACACATAACCAGGAGCTCAGGAAGCGATTTTACTGAGGTTCTGCATAAAGCGTGGAAAATTACACATTTTATGCAAACACGTTGCACTTCCAGCTCGCATGCGTTTTGCAGGCGATTTGCTGAGACGAAAACACCGTGAGTTACGTCACATGCAAACAGGGACATTCAAATAGGCTCTTTGCCTCAGTTAGTCCTGTTCACACAAGAACCATCAGCTGGAAACTTGGTGTTGGAGTCATGCAAACTGTTTCACAGCTTGTAAATCACATGGGTAAAGAAAAACCTCCGTCTCTCCTCGGTGACAGATGTTGATACAACTGGAAGCAGAATTGAAGGATTTATGGTGAAATACAACAAACAAAGGTGAGTAACATATTAAAATAAAATAAAGTCCAGGAAAACAGAACAATTAATCAAATTAAGCACATTATTTAATTATCTTTTGTGTAGTTGACGCTGATTTGGTGATGCAATAACTTCCTTATACACACACACACACACACACACACACACACACACACACACACACACACACACACACACACACACAGTCCTGCGCTGGGTCAGGTGTTATAGAGTGAAATGTCAAGAATCTCTTGGCCCAAACTCACCGTGACCCCGGCAGAGGTCAGTAGAGGTCAACGAAACCTGACCCTTAGAACGGAGGCTATCTATGCACACACACACACACCCACACACACACACACACACACACACACACACACACACACACACACACACACACACACACACACACACACACACACACACACACACACACACACACACACACACACAAACACAGGGTGGTAGTAATGATTTCAGCCGGAGTTTAAAAGGGTTTTTTGATTATTTTGTCTTTACATGAAGTTTGAATGCTGTACTTCTTTTCTATGTTGTTCAATTAAATCAGAGCCGGGCTCTTCATATTCAAATGATCACGTGTCCTATGTCACAAACCTCACAGTCACAGAAAACCTAAATTCACATGCCTTTAATACAGTAATGTGACTGACTCAGGACTAATTCACCTAATTGTTTACAACAATTCTCTCTTTGTTTGTGCAAATGGACTAATTGTGATTGATTCCACTGCAATCAGAAGCATCTCACTTCCCTTGTATGATATATCATCAATGCTTTATAACATTTGGAATTTGAAACGATCGACACTCTTTGCCATTATACACCAAACAACGTCACAAATTGTGTCTGTGGAGAAATTAAACATCTCCACGTTATTGTTGCAGCAGGACCCAGAGGCCAGGACACATAAATCCCAGGTAATAATAAATAAGGAGGAGTTCAGAAGGTGAAGCGACACCAGACAGACGAACGGCCGAGAAACGAGCGGTGTCGCTGACATTTGACCAGCTCCTGTCCTCCGTCTCTGCCCCCCCCCCCCCCCCCCCCCCCCCCCCCCCCACCGGGTCACGTGTGACTTCCTCTCCGTCTTCTCCGAGCTGACACTCATTTCTCGTGGGCTCATTTTCCACGTTCCCGCATTCGTTTTCTGAGTCAAAAGAAAAACCCAATCGGTTGACCTCACTTCCACTTCACTGGAGAATAAACGCCGAGCTCTCACCTCTCGTAAAACCAAGCTGACGGCGGTGAAGAAACAAACTCTGCACCGTGTTTTATGGAACTTTTCACACCGTGACAACATTGATGGCAGTGATCTGCCAGCGGTGTTGGAAGGAGATCTAATTTAATTAATTTCTGACTCGACGGGAAACATGCTGGTGAGATGTTTCTGTTAAACGGCAACTCCATCAACCCTGGATCGGGTTGATGGAATTGAATGCCGATCCGAAGTCAACAAACAACATGGTGACGTAGCTGTTGGAGGTCTCCAGGTGGGTGAGGGCAAGTGAGATGGTCCCGTCGCTGGATCTGTTTGTAGCAAACTGGCCCTGGTCAAACTCTGGAGGGGGGTGGGGCATTGGAGGCTATGATGTTGGCTGGTACCAGTTTCTGGAAGCAATTCATGATAACTGGCGTGAGAGCAGCTGGCTGGTGGTCGTTCAGGACGGAGGCTGATGTGGCTTTGGGGACAGAGATGATGGTGGTGGTGGTCCAGAGGCAGGTAGGGGCTGCAGCAGGTTGCACACATAGGGCACGTTGGCATTCCTATGTTTGATGCAGGCCAGAGTTCTCTGTAGGGACTTTGTGGGAAAGTGTTTTGTTTGGGGAAATGTGAACTCGGTTCAGGATTTTCCAAGTGAAATCTGGTCCCTTTTCAAATCACTGGTCTCGGTCCTCTTTCAAATGGACTTTCGAGTGGGCGGGGTGAGGGTTGAGGGGACATGATGTGGAGCACAATGCATTTTGGGTACGTGAATCTGAAAAAGATGCAGAAAAAAAGCGGGAGCCCTGTAACATTAAATTTATCCTCGGAAATGGCTGGTGCACAGACAAGGAGTAGCGAGGAAGTGGTTCCTTTACAAGCAATCTTTCAAGCGGGTGAGGCGAGAGGACAGGGGAGGACGTGACGTGCGCAATGCATTCTGGGTAGTAAATAGCTCACCCCCCGCAAATCAGAAGAAGCTGAAACAGAATTAAAAAGTTGGAAACTATCTCGCGGGCAGACATGGAGTCGTGAGGAAGAAGTAAAGAGGAAGAAGAAGTGAAAAAGACGCTTCTTGATATCTGGTCTGAAGATTTTATATCACGGTTGTTTGTCGCTGTCCATTAGCCACGGGCTAACTAGCCCAGCCACCACGGGCTAACTAGCCTAGCCACCACGGGCTAAATCGGCAGGACTTCCAGTTTCGGTCCGGACCAATCAATGAGCCGCGTTTCTTCTTTACTTCCTCTCCGGTCAGTGTTTGTTTCAGGCGACAGCGCCCCCAAACTAGCAGCTGGTGGAACTGCGTGACATTTTACAGATGGTTTGGTGTCAAAACTGAATGTGTCAGGTTTACTCCGCTTCTTCTTCTTCTTCTTCTTCTTCTTCTTCTTCTTCTTCTTCTTCTTCCATAAACACTGTTGCCTGTACCTCCACGAGCGAGTAAATTCCTCCGGGATGGAGCTCTACCCTTCGTCTGCACATCTGGAGCAGGAGTTGAGAATCTCCACCTGTGAGAGCGCCGACCCGCTGCCGCCATCTTGGAAATGTGTTGTTCATATTCACACATTCACACGCTGATGATGACATCCGCTGTGCGACAACTGCAGAGAAGTTTGGGGTTTGTTTTCTTATATACATACATATAAATATATATATAGCTCACAAGCCTTCAAAGCATAAACAGAAGCTGATCCAGAAATTGGCATCTCCACATAAGATGGAGCTTCTCAATGGAAAACCTTCACAAAGCTCTGTGACAAACTCAAGAGCTTTGTAAATTGTGGAAAACAAAAATCTACTTTTCTCGAGAAAACGAAAGACAACAAGAAGATGACTTATTCCAAGAGCTTAAAGGACCAAAGATCAATATTTATAGGGGAGATTTGATTGTGCTGATTCGTGATTTTGTTGTTTATATATAGTTTATGCCTCTTTTTGTTACTTTTCAGGATATTTTCCAGCGAAAGGCCTTCCACTGCCTGACAGTGAGGTCAGGCCAGTGGCTACAGAATATCGGAGCTTTGCATGCTTTCTTTCTACAACTTGTATTTCTTCATCAGCTTTACTGTGAATGACGATTGACAGACATATAAACTGTTCCTCTTCAGGTGCTAAAGAAATCGTCCGGAGTCACTGCCGCCTCCTCCTCAGAGCTCCGAGTGACACAGACCTTGGTCAAACATTGACTGTGACCCCGCGAAGGGGCCTTGAGGCACACGATGAGCAGCGGTGACGTAAGAATCACCCGCCCGGTAATAACGGCGAGGATGGAAATGCAGCGAGGACAGAGCTCAGTCACACGGCGTCACGAAGGGGAGGATCGACGACGGCGGGCGCGCTGATGAAGCGGTGACCCTCGTCACGGAAAGACAAACGAGGCTAAAAACTTTAAGGCAGAAGCCGACAAAAGGAGCGGCTCGGTGGTGAATCATAGGGGAACTGTGAAAAGGCAACCTCAAACCTGACCTGGGAACAATAAGGAAACACACAAAGGTGACTAAAGGCCTCCGTCAGGCGTCCGGAGGAGCAATAAAGGGGTGATGGAAAAGCTCCATCTTTAACGTCCCTCAGCCCACCTGGCAGAACGTCACCTGATGACCCTGATCTGTCACCGTCCAGCAGCCACGTTTATGTGTTCCAACTGTGACTGATCAGTGAAGTGATCATAACATCATTTGTA
>NW_027662019.1:0-10473 GCF_963422515.1 Blennius ocellaris | reverse complement strand
CCACCATCCCCGCCGGCCAGCTGCGCTCCGTCTACTACGACATGAACCGCCTGGACCCGCAGACCAACTCCAGCCCCATCAAGGAGGAGTTCAGGGTGAGGAGGAGGAGGGGGGGAGGGGGGGGGGGGCACTTAGTCCAAAGGGATCCGACTTGTTTACTTATTTTTTTGCGTGGTCATTTCAAACGCGACCCGCCGTGTGAACGTGACGCCAAGCAGCAGGGTTGCCAGTTGTGACTCACCGTTTCCAGCCCAAACATCTTAAAACAATCGATACAAAACCATGTAGGAATCATGTTAAAACCATAAATCTATTGTGTGTGTTCCTAACCTCTGGAATGCCCCCCCCCCCCTCACTGTCCATTTTTAAAACTCGTCTTGAAACTCGTTTTTATTCTTTGGCTTTTACCTCAGCGTGAGGCTCTGGTTTTAGTGTTTTTATTGCTTAAACTTTTTTATTGTTTTAATGTTTTTATGTTGCCTCTTATATTTTTACTTCAATGTACAGCACTTTGTGTCAGCTACGGCTGCTTAAAGCAGCTTTATAAATAAAGTTGAGTTGAGTGCATGTGTGTGTGATCAAGAGCACGCCATAAACACACAAATGCACAAAATAAAGAAAGTTCTAAAAGGTAAGAGAGTCTGGCTCCCCAATCGGGGGATTTCCCGCCAAATCTGGCAACGCAGATCAGTGGTTAGATCCATTTTCAAGTGGTTGTTTAAATACGAGCCGATAAAACTCTAGACGAGGGGATAAAAAGGAGGTCAAAACAAAAAAAAGAGCACAGCTTTTTAACATTTTGTCGGCGGCGCTTCCTCAATGACGAGGTCGCATGTAGAAAAACATCCGAATTGGTACCCGCATACGACAAAAAAAATAAAAAATCCACAAATCCAGATACGAGTCACTTGCGAGTGACAAAAATCACAATTGCAGTGTGAACGAGGTATAAGAAAGATTTACCACAGCGGTGGAAGCAAAGGCCTAATAAAACATTATGTCAAGTGCAGGATAAGTTCAAAACAAGAGTAAACATTTAGTGGCTTGATGAACGCCCCCCCCCCCCCCCAACGACCCCCCCGGGCCAATCAGCCGCACACGCATCTCCCCTGCATTAATCTGCTGTAGCGCCGCACCTCTCTGGGCCAATCAGTGTTATGACATCCACCGTCGCCGCCCCGCGTTTCGTCGCCGCCGCCGCTAATGGAGCCGATTAAAGAATTGCATTGTTAATTACCATATTGGGGAGATAATTAGCACACTCCAGACCCCCAAGTGCCTACCTTCCCCACCACGTTGCCCTGACAGCATGTAATTCCGGCAGACCGCTGAACATGGTGACGCCCACGCTGCGGGTGGAGGACTGCAGCATCGCCCTGCTGCCGAGGAACCACGAGAAGAACCGCTGCATGGACGTCCTGCCGCCGGACCGGTGCCTGCCCTTCCTCATCACCATCGACGGCGAGAGCTCCAATTACATCAACGCCGCCCTCATGGACGTAAGAGAGCTGATTAAAAAAAAAAAAAAAGAAAAATGAAAAAAAAAAAACACATTTTTAAGGCCTTAATTGGCGTTCCGGTTCATGGCTCGGGAGTCGGTAATTGCATCAGTTTAATTTTGAAGTGGTGAGTCGACCTGGAGTCACGAGCCCAGACTCCCCCCCCCCCCCCCCCCCCCCCCCCCACCCCCACGTGTCGCCTTCCTTGTCGACTAATCGCACTCATCAGAAACGAGAAGGCACTTCGCTTTAGGCAGGTGGAATGATTCAACGTGTTCCAGCCCCTTATATAAGAGTTTTTTTTTTTTTTTTTACATAAATAATGTTTTGCATACTCAAAACAGAAGGATTAAAGTCAAACTTAATTAAAAAAAGATCCTTGTGCCAATTAGCTCTTAATGAGGTTGTCGGATTAACAGACGAATATAAGGTCAGACAGCGTTGGAGATTTGGAATTTTCTCTCTTTTTTTTTCCTTTCCGACCACATTTTGCTTTAAATGTCAGCACACGGACCAGAGAGACTGTCGACTCGGCTTGGAAATTGGCTTGCGGGTGCTTCGGATTAGACTTGGACTGCAGCCCACAAAGACTCACCTCAGACTGCAGTTGAAAGTTCTGCTCTGACAGAAGGCAGCGACTTCGCCGCTTCTCCACGGAATACGAGCGAAAAATAACGCCGCGTCCGGTCTCCTGGCGGCGGAGCAGCACGTCGTGTAATATTTACATACGTTTACAGTAAAAACGCTTGTCACAGTTTTGCGTTAATCACTGCCGGGTGGCGAGAGAATACTTCTCTCCGATTCCTCGACTGAACGGCGTCCTTATGTCATGCATGCCGGCTGTGGAATAATTTTAATAAAACTCTTGGACATTTTGGACTCAGACGACCTCTCAGGTACAAGACAGACCTTTTATAATGGACTCATGGAGAGACTTTGAAATTGAGCATTTTGAGCCCCGGGGAGGTTGTTGAAGCACATTTCCAGTCCGTGCAGCTTCTATATGCCAATTTTTTTTGACAGCATGAAGAAGACGGAGCACACCTGCGCAGGGAGAACATGCAAACTGGGACCGTCTCATTATTATAATTTTTTTTTTTTTTTGGTTGAAAAATACAATAGTGTACACATAGGATATTGTACATATCAAATCCCTTTCTTTTCTTTTTTTAAACAATAAAAATAACAAGAACAGTAGAACCCAGTCTCTGACAGCAATATAGTAATGAAATATTACGAATGTAAAGTAAAAAGTAAACAACAAAAGAAAGGGAAAAAAAAAATACAATAACAATAATTAAATTAAATTAAACATGAATAGGATAAATAATAGCAATAATGATTTTAGAAAATAACAGTAACCACAACAATGACTAAGTAATGATAATGACTAATAATTAAACGGATGTATAGACAAGTCTTAAGTACAGGTGGGTAACAATAAAGTACAACACCGCAAGTTACATAAATGTGGTCGAGGAATAACAGTGGCATATAAAGGGTGAACAACACCAGGCGTGGAAAGAGCAAGAAAACTAAACTAAACAAACAGACAAAAAAACACCGTCTCATTATTATGTTACGTTTTAACCAGACAGTTTTACTGTCATTGCGATTAAAAACAATAACATCTTAATTGGTTGTTGTCTTGTATGCAGTCTATAAAATGTAAAACAAAAGATAAGATCCGTTATAAGAATAATATTTTTCTATTTTCTCTATAAAAGCACATTGGAATGACTGTAATGTATTTAAAAATGTCTTTTTTTTTAATAAAAATCTAAAACATAATGACCTAAATACATGTTTGCACTGTCCCTGAACGTCACTAGTCGTGCAACTGTTATAGGTTATGTTTGTGACTGCATGTATAAGATAAATTTGTCTTAAAATTCGTTAAAAAAAAAAAAAAAAAGCAACGAAGCTGCCTGTACGATGTCTTACAACCAAATGTGCTTTTTGCAAAATAATCTTATCTTATTGATTATTTATTTTGTTGTCGTATTTTCATAAAATAAAGATGTATTTATTTATATAAATTATTTACAGAGGATATGTGTATATTTTGGTGATGTGTGTAGAGATAAATTCAAATTAATATAATTTTTTTTCTCTTTATCTCTATTTTGTTTGTGAATCTTTTGCCTAACTTTATCGATCAATTCAAAAAAAAAAAAAAAGAAATCTCAATTGATCGCTGTTAGTTTGAAAGAAATGCTCACAGAAGTAAACATAATCAATAAATCATAGTCTCTCCAGGAGCAGCTGTCGGTGGAAGGCGTGTTGAAAGGCCTGTCGCCCTGTTAAATTCATCATTTCACGCGTTTTTGTTTCGGCATTTCGACCCTCGTCTCTTTTTTTTTTTTTTTCCCAGAGCTACAAGCAGCCGTCCGCCTTCATCGTGACCCAGCACCCGTTGCCCAACACGGTGAAGGACTTCTGGCGGCTGGTGCTGGACTACCACTGCACGTCCATCGTGATGCTCAACGACGTCGACCCGGCCCAGGTAAACCCGACCTAATGCGCGGCGCGCTCACACACAGCAAAAAACGGATTGGAAGCGAAGAGCTACGCTTGGTAGCTAGGCCTTCGCCAGCGCCACGTTTGTTTTGCCGAACCGGGTTAGCATCGCGAGCATGTTAGCCGTTTGACCGTATCGATGCTCTCGTGCCTGTCGGGTAGCTACGTCACTGCGTAGAAAGCAGGGAGTGTTTCCATGGCGACAGACTTTGATCTCCTCCATGAGGTGCCTCTCTCATCCACTTTTTTTTTTTTCTCAGTTTTTGTGGATTTATTGGGGGAAAAGTGAGACGTTAACATCATGAAATCTAATCAATTAGTCCTTTGATGATGATTGTTCGGGTGAGTACTTTCTGCGAAAAGTTAGTAAAATACATACGCACCAATAAATAAATAAATACAGGGAAACGCAACGTTCCCGAAGGTAATGATGCTAGGAGACGTGAGGCTTTCATCAGAAGACCGAAGGTAATGAAGTCAAATAACAGGACGGTGTGGGAACTGGACTGAAAGAAAGACTTCCTATTGTTTTGTTTTCCTCCAGCTTGAACCTGGGGGGGAGAAAAACCCCGGGATGTTTCAGAGTTTGGGGGAAAAAAAAACAAAAAAAGCTGTAGGTGCGCGTGTTTGTGTACGTGTATATGTGTGTGTGTGTATGTACACAGAATATGTTTGAAATGAGGTAGATGCTGCAGTGTGGAGTCGAGGACTTGCCATGAAAGTAGTTGGAGAGACAGGCCTGCGGAAGAGACTCTCCAGATTTCTCAGCCCGAGGCTCTGTCATAACACCCGGGGATCAAAGCCTGAAGCCGGGCTGCTCTCCCATTCCAAATCCCCTTTCCCTTGGTGACTGGCTGGATAGAAAAAAGGCCTTTCATTCAATATTCTCACTGTAGCCAGCCAGGAAAGCAACACAGGTGGAAAGGCGAGAGGAGGAGGAGGAGGAGGAGGAGGAGGGAGGAAGAGGAAGGGGTGGGTGTAGGTTCACCATCTCCTCCATCTCCTCCATCGCCATCTTTGCCTTTTTTGTTTTTTTGCATGTGTTGAATTTGTCAACTTGGCTCTCAAAGGAAACGCCACGGTGGTGCTTAAGCTGCCACACAGGCCTTCGCCGGCGTTTCTGCTTTTGTGCGTACGAGAAAGAAAGTCGGCGTACGTTTGTGTGTCCGTCTGTATTTGGCTTCCCAGGCCTGTTATTTGCATTCTTTCTGAGGTTAGTGTCTTTTTTTTTTTTTTTCTTCTTCTCACCCCTCCCCTTCGGTCTTTGTTCATGACTGTGTGACTCCGCTCAGAGGGTTGACTTGTCAGCGTGGAAGCCGCCCATCTGTGTGTGTGTGTGTGTGTACGTGTGTGTGTGTGTGAGTGAGTGTGTGTGTGTGTGTTTCCACTCGTCTGATTCCGAGCTGCGAGGCCAGCCGGGCGCCTCCACAGGTGCGTCTTCTTAACCGGGCTTTCTTTCCCCGGGAAGAGGAAATGGGGGAGATTCTGACGCTCTTATGAGTCCGTCTCCCGGGGTAGGGGGGGTGGGGTGGGGGGGGGGAGATCTCGGCCACCCGTCTGCCGGAGCAGCTTGGCGATAACCGTCACGCTCTTTCGCTTTTTTGATTATCGCCCCCCCCCCCCCCCTCAAATCAAAACGCACAACTTCTGAGGCTTTTGGGGATTCTAGTTCGGAGTCACGGAAAACGCAACTTTCTGAACACGCTCCATGTGGATGGCAGAAACGCCGCCATATTGAATAGTTAGTTCTGCACATGCTCAGTAGACGGACAGTAAGAACAGCGTTTCCTCCCAGTCCCATAATCTCCTGGAACTTGGTGGTTTTATTTTGACAGTCACCGCAATCACTAATCCAACTGTCTGCTGCATGTGTGTGTGATTTTATTACTAAAACAACCAGCGGCACCCACTAGAGGCCGAACGTGGTAACGACCTCGTTTCCAGTGCTTCTGCTGTTGCCGTGTTAAACGGATGTGGATTTCCAAACCGTGTAGTGTTTTCAGTGGTTCTGACCGCTAATGTCGCGTAAACAGACGACAGATTCACACTTTCACTTAAAAATCGTGTAAATTGTGTCCTTAGTTGTGACTTTACTCTGATTAGTTCGAGCTCTCCGTCTCTCACATAGTCTCCAGTTGCAGGTCCTCCACTATAACCACTCGTCCGAAAGAAATCAATCAACAATCCTTAAAAAGAAAAACTGAATGAAAATGCTGCCGATCAGATCATTTCTGAAGGTTTCTGTATAATCAACCGTCAAGTCGGCAATAAATCACCAATCAGTGAAACGTTTTGCTGTCAAAAAAAGTGATTTACAACTAAATCCTTGAACAGTTGGCATAAACGGATAATATTTGTACAATCAATCAAACTAATTCCAGATGTTTAAGCAGTATTTTCTCTCCTGTTGTGAAATAATCACCACCAAGGGGCAAAAACCGGGTTTATTTAACGCGCGTCGAGAATGGAAACCCCACAGATTCCCCCCGTTTCGCTTGGAATTTTTGGAAATGAATTATCCGACTGATTCAGTTTCGCCTTCAGTGTCATGCGTAAGCAGCTTTTAATACTTCCAAGATAAGATTTCTCTTTCATTCTGAGAAGAGAGTTTTCCAAGGTTTCTGAGGAATCTGACTTTCTGAACAAAAGGGGTCAGTTGATTAGACGGAAGCTTTCATGGTCTGTGTTTTGTGTTTCTGTATTAAGGCACTTATTCTATTTTTCTTTTATTTACTTGAATGGTCTGGAGAGAAGTATTTATAAAGAGAAGCACTTCACATTGAATTAAGCCACTTCATAATATGTTCAAACTTCTCTGATCCACTTACTTGTCTGTAAGAAGCCGCTGACATCAATCGGTGGATCTGAAACTAACGAATCATCTTCCGTGTGTGTGTGTGTGTGTGTGTGTGTGTGTGTCTTGATGTGTGTGTGTGTGCACGTGCCCGTTTCTTTTTAGTTGTGCCCACAGTACTGGCCAGAAAACGGCGTCCACCGACACGGGCCCATCCAGGTGGAGTTTGTATCCGCCGACCTGGAGGAGGACATCATCAGCAGAATATTCCGGATCTACAACGCCGCCCGGGTACGATCCGGCACAGCGATCGAGAAAAAAAAAAAAAACTAATTCCCTGTGACTCGTGGCGTCGCCATCGCAACCGGCCAATTATAATTCCGTGCCTGCACACCTCGCATGTCCGCGAAAGCAGAAAGCCGAAAGCCAAGCACCGGCGATCGGGCCGAGGCGCCACAAGTCGCTCGTCCTTCGGAAAAGTTTGAGACGTTTTTTTTAACACCTGGTGGCGAAGGCAGAGAGCTCGTTTCCCGCCGCCGCCGCCAATCAACACTTTCCTGGTGGAACCTGAATCGGTTGCGGGGGAATCAAAAAAACAAAAAAAAGGGTTGTTTCACCGACACGTTCAAAAGGACACATTCAGCAACTCCAAGACAGTAAATTGGTTTGTGTTCAGGGAAACGGTGCCCACATACAGCGATCAGCGGCCAAAGACGTGGGGAGTCGCGTCCTGCAGACGACTTGCCGCCGGAATATAAATGTCAAAAGACGAATAATGAAACGGAATAGAAGAAAGCGCTGAATAACCTTTTATTTTAATAATAAATGTCGATTTGTTTTACACATTTTTACATTTTCAGTTGAGAAAAATGTCATCCTGAAAAGACAAAACAGTGCAGTTTTCATGTTTGGCCACTAGTGGGCGCTTTGTGGTTGTGAAAACACACTCAAGTAGATTTTTGGTCCATTTCCGCAACATTTTACAAGTGAACTTTTGGAAAACTGCTCTTATGGTGGAACATTGAGAAAACAGCACCTCCTAGAGGCCCAACGTTTGAACTACATAATTTTTCCAAACTGTTGCGTAAAAATGGAACGTTCCTGAAATTAAAATGCAAAAAAAAAGGTGGGGGGGCGGCTTGTGTAGTGTAGTAATCCAAACTTTCATCTCTTGATCTGACTTATTTATTTCAGCCACTCCTTCCAGTCACTCAATACACCATCTTGTGGCACTAAATGGTATTGCATTGCAAACAGAACACGTTAAGTTGGAGAGCAGCTCAACACGAAAAAGGCTTTTGAGTTTTGTCTTATTCTGGATTTCATTGAGGTTATATTCTACTATTATACTTTAATACAAAAAAATATTTTTTTTAAATCACTTCCCGCACCTTTAAGGTGACTGAAGCTGAGAAGGTGTACATTTTTTAAGCTTTGAGATTTGAGCTCGCCAACCATGTTTCTGAAATTGCAGCCGTCTAAAAATGAAGAAATCACGACGTCTCGTCTCGGGTCGTGACCTTTGGTCTGTTGAGCGGGTTTGAATACCCAATCGTTTGGGTTTCCAGTTGTACTTTTTAAACACATTTGTTTATCGATATTTCTTGGTTCTTGGGAGTTTGTTCTGCGTGAGTGGGCAGCAGGGACTCGCAGATATTCCCTCGGTTTGAAATAATTAGAAATATTGCGCACCATTTAAAAAGAAAAGGATATAATCATGAGGTCTGGATGCCGTCAGAGCGCCGGTTTGTTTTCTTTTTCCCAGACGTGGTTGTATTGACCCTTAAACCTTGGAGCGTCACGCTGCTCGGGACGTGTGCAGGACCCAAGCTGGCTTCACCTGCATAAGCTCTTTATCCCGCCAGTCTGTCAATAACCGCTCGCTCATATTAACGTGCTGTAGCACGCCGCGGCCGGCAGAGGCTCCGGACGGCGCGTCGAGCGCAACCCCCCCGCCCTAATCACACATGATCGCCGACGAGCCTCATCGATCGATTACGTCCGGGTGTGATTCAGAGTGTCTGTGTCACAGATCGCTTAACCACCCGTCTCCCGCGGCGACGGCGCTCATCCGTCACCCTGTCGTATCCCCACATTCGTCTTGCGAGGCGACTCCCGGTGCCCTTTATCCGTCTCTATCGAAGCTTTGGCAGAGGAGATTAACCCCCCCACCTCCCAACCCCAACCTTTTTCCCCAAAACACAAAACGTGTAACGGTGTCCTTCCCCTCCGCAGCCTCAGGACGGCTACCGGATGGTGCAGCAGTTCCAGTTCCTGGGCTGGCCCATGTACAGGGACACGCCCATGTCCAAGCGCTCCTTCCTCAAGCTCATCCGGCAGGTGGACAAGTGGCAGGAGGAGTACGACGGCGGCGAAGGCCGCACGGTGGTCCACTGCCTGTGAGTCGTCCCCCCCCCCCCACCCCCCCCCCCCCCCTCTCTCCACCTCGCACAGGCTTTTCTTTTTTTTTTTTTAAATGAAACATCTCCACCTACTGGCCGTGAATCGTCACTGCAGCCGGCTCACACTCAGCTTTATTATCCTTCATTAAATGGTCTTTTTTTTTTTTTTTTATGTTCTTTCTTGAAGTTAAATAGTCTTTTACAATGTTTGGTGCTTTATTTACTGTTTAGGATGTATTGTTAATCACTAACAACTTAACAGATGCATTAAAATGCCCCTGCTTTAAACTCCTTAGGCTTTAAATTGGGGGCATCTGAGTTTAGCCGTTTAAACCTTTTGTTGGTAAAGTGACCGCAGCTTTTATTTTCATTCCTTCATGTTGCTTCATGACAGTGACGGAATCGATGGTTATATATGAAGATTGCTATGTAAAATAACATTCGTCTGAGCGTATCGCCCCATACTTACTCACTCATTTGTCAAAAATATTTCATTGAAATCATGTAAGAAATGTATGAAATCAGAGTTTTGCCAGCTAGAAATTATAAATATTTTCATGATTTCAGTTTATTTATCAAATAGAAGTAGGTCGTTTATACCGGTCCACACATTTATGCTATTTAAAGTGTTCAATTTCTTTTTTCTTAACAAATAGTTAAATATTTATTTGTTCATTCATTTTATTTTATTTTTACATTTGTCAGAATTCCATTCCTCTTTGTGGTTTTTTTTTGTGTTTTTTTTTTTTATTTAAATGTTTTCATTCCATTCCTTTTCCACAACACAACTAAACGACTCCGACGTGTCGTCTCGCCTGTTTTCGCCGGCAGGAACGGAGGCGGCCGCAGCGGGACGTTCTGCGCCATCAGCATCGTGTGCGAGATGCTTCAGCACCAGCGCTCCGTGGACGTCTTCCACGCCGTCAAAACACTGAGGAACAACAAGCCCAACATGGTGGACCTGCTGGTGAGCGCCCCCCCCAGTGACCACGCGGTCCACATAAATCGTTTTTTAGCCTCCTCGGGGGCGCCTCCTCGGGGGCGCTTCCCCGAAGGCGGGGGTGGCTGCAGCCATTTACTTTACTTCCACCTTGAAGAAATCAGAAGCGACGGCGTAATGGCCCTCCAACCGCAGCTCCGGGCGACTTCCCGTCCTTAAGTGCGGGTCAAAAGCTTCCAAAACGCTGAATCGTACATTTCCTATAATGCCAGCAACATCCTCTTTCTTTTTTTTTTTTTTATTATTTGCTCCTCCGTC
>NW_027662020.1:12500-42458 GCF_963422515.1 Blennius ocellaris | reverse complement strand
AAGTGTTCTCCACTTGTTCTGGTCTCTAAAGGCCACTGAAGGGAGATTAAACGAACTATTGGTGTAGTTGTGCTTTATGAAGCACCTGCTAATACGCCTGATTCCTGCATAGAACCAACATGACAGTGGAACAGAGAACCTCCACTGCTCAGTCCCGTAGGAACCATGTGGACCGTGATCATCCAAACCTGTTCACATCTGGAATCTTCCTAGAGTTGAGTTTGGATGGTTAACGGTCTTTATTGTGACTGGTCACTGTGGAGCATCAAGGTACTGCAGGAAGGATTCCAGTGGATGATGTCATCGTCACATGGTCTCTTCAACGCAGCTCAGTGGAAACCAGCTGCTCTGAAGTGAGGCTGTGACACGTCATGGCTTGTTTCCACTTCCTGTGAGCTTCACTGCTTCTCCACGCCAACAAAAACCTGCTTGTCTTCATCCAGAGGTGTCAAACTAACACTTGTCTCCATGGCAACAAAGACAAACAGTCCTGCGCCTCTCCATAGCAACAAAGACAAACAGTCCTGCTCCTCTCCATGGCAACAAAGACAAACAGTCCTGCGCCTCTCCATAGCAACAAAGACAAACAGTCCTGCGCCTCTCCATAGCAACAAAGACAAACAGTCCTGCGCCTCTCCATAGCAACAAAGACAAACAGTCCTGCGCCTCTCCATAGCAACAAAGACAAACAGTCCTGCGCCTCTCCATAGCAACAAAGACAAACAGTCCTGCGCCTCTCCATAGCAACAAAGACAAACAGTCCTGCTCCTCTCCATGGCAACAAAGACAAACAGTCCTGCGCCTCTCCATAGCAACAAAGACAAACAGTCCTGCGCCTCTCCATAGCAACAAAGACAAACAGTCCTGCGCCTCTCCATAGCAACAAAGACAAACAGTCCTGCGCCTCTCCATGGCAACAAAGACAAACAGTCCTGCTCCTCTCCATGGCAACAAAGACTAACAGTCCTGCTCCTCTCCATGGCAACAAAGACAAACAGTCCTGCTCCTCTCCATGGCAACAAAGACAAACAGTCCTGCACCTCTCCATGGCAACAAAGACAAACAGTCCTGCTCCTCTCCATGGCAACAAAGACAAACAGTCCTGCTCCTCTCCATAGCAACAAAGACAAACAGTCCCTGCTCCTCTCCATGGCAACAAAGACAAACAGTCCTGCGCCTCTCCATGGCAACAAAGACAAACAGTCCTGCTCCTCTCCATAGCAACAAAGACAAACAGTCCTGCGCCTCTCCATGGCAACAAAGACAAACAGTCCCTGCGCCTCTCCATAGCAACAAAGACAAACAGTCCTGCGCCTCTCCATGGCAACAAAGACAAACAGTCCTGCTCCTCTCCATGGCAACAAAGACTAACAGTCCTGCTCCTCTCCATGGCAACAAAGACAAACAGTCCTGCTCCTCTCCATGGCAACAAAGACAAACAGTCCTGCACCTCTCCATGGCAACAAAGACAAACAGTCCTGCTCCTCTCCATGGCAACAAAGACAAACAGTCCTGCTCCTCTCCATAGCAACAAAGACAAACAGTCCTGCTCCTCTCCATGGGCAACAAAGACAAACAGTCCTGCGCCTCTCCATGGCAACAAAGACAAACAGTCCTGCTCCTCTCCATAGCAACAAAGACAAACAGTCCTGCGCCTCTCCATGGCAACAAAGACAAACAGTCCTGCGCCTCTCCATGGCAACAAAGACAAAACAGTCCTGCTCCTCTCCATAGCAACAAAGACAAACAGTCCTGCGCCTCTCCATGGCAACAAAGACAAACAGTCCTGCGCCTCTCCATGGCAACAAAGACAAACAGTCCTGCTCCTCTCCATGGCAACAAAGACAAACAGTCCTGCTCCTCTCCATAGCAACAAAGACAAACAGTCCTGCTCCTCTCCATGGCAACAAAGACAAACAGTCCTGCTCCTCTCCCATGGCAACAAAGACAAACAGTCCTGCTCCTCTCCATGGCAACAAAGACAAACAGTCCTGCTCCTCTCCATGGCAACAAAGACAAACAGTCCTGCTCCTCTCCATAGCAACAAAGACAAACAGTCCTGCGCCTCTCCATAGCAACAAAGACAAACAGTCCTGCTCCTCTCCATAGCAACAAAGACAAACAGTCCTGCTCCTCTCCATAGCAACAGGTTCCACAACAAACATGGTCGTAGGGAGAACACACACACACACACACACACACACACACACACACACACACACACACACACACACACACACACACACACACACACTGTTATTTCTGTGGTTGATGTGTTGGAGTTATATCCTCCTCTGACTGTGTGTGTGTGTGTGTGTGTGTGTGTGTGTGTGTGTGTGTGTGTGTGTGTGTGTGTGTGTGTGTGTGTGTGTGTGTGTGTGTGTGTGTGTGTGTGTGTGTGTGTGTGTGTGTGTGTGTGTGTGTGTGTGTGTGTGTCTCTCTCCTCAGGGGTGACGAGCTGATCCAGGTCAAGCCTCTGATTGGTTCCAGTGGCAGTCAGCCCCCCCCTCCCCCGCCCTGCTCTGGCTCCACCCCCCTCCTCTCCGTCGGCCCGCCCCGGCGCAGCACCAAGCCCCGCCCACAGGTCTCAGCGCGGTGGGGTGAAGAAGGTGACAGGTGTGGGCGGCACCACCTACGAGATCTCTGTGTGAAGGGCAGTGGGGGGGGGGGCTCCGGTGGTCCAGACTGTAAACCCCCCCCCCCCCCCCCCCCCCCCCGGGACCGTTGGTCTCACTTGCAGCTCGGTCACTCTGGACCTCCGCCGGACCCCCGCCACAGGACAGCCAGGGCCTGGAGGAGTGTGAGGGGGGGGTGAGGACGGGGTGGGTCGGGGGGGGGGGCGCCATCAAACATCACCTGACCTTAATCTACTGGACATCCAGCGTCTGTCTCCAGCCACCGTCCACCACACCTCCTGTCCCACTGTACAGCTGTGGAGGGTACGGGGGGTACGGAGGTACGGAGGGTATGGAAACACCGCCACCCCTTGCAGGACCTGGGGTCTGAGGAGTGGCGCTCGTCACTCTGGACTCGCCCACCATATTGAACCATGTCATCACCACACCCAGCGATGGTTTAGTTCACTGGTCACTGGACCGTCGTCCACACAGAGCAAGGCAGTGCAGGGCAGGAGGACCAGGTTCCCTTCCCCCCATCAGGGGCTGCATTGCTGTTCTGCTGGCCCACATGGTGGCTGGGCCAGACCGATTATCAACTGGAGTTATCAACTGCCTACAAGGCGAGGCAAGGCAAGGCAAGGCACATTTATTTATAGAGCACCATTCAAACACAAGGCAATTCACATTGCTTTATGAGGCGGAAGAGGCTGGTCCGCTTTGCTGTACCGTACCCTCCTGCCCCACCCCCGCTCTACCCCACCCCGCCCCACTTCTACCCCACCCCCGCCCCACTCTACCCCATCCTGCCCCGCCCCACCCTGCTCTACCCTGCCCCACCCTGCTCTACCCCACCCTGCCCCACCCCGCCCCACTCTACCCCATCCTGCCCCGCCCCACCCTGCTCTACCCCACCCTGCCCCCACCCCGCCCCACTCTACCCCATCCTGCCCCGCCCCACCCTGCTCTACCCCACCCTGCCCCACCCCGCCCCACTCTACCCCATCCTGCCCCGCCCCACCCTGCTCTACCCCACCCCGCCCCACTCTACCCGCATCCTGCCCCGCCCCACCCTGCTATACCCCACCCCGCCCCACCCTACCCTTCTCCACCCCCACCCTGCCCCGCCCCACCCCCCTCTAACCCTGCCCTGCTCCGCCCCGCCCCACCCTACCCCTGCTCCACCCCACTCTACCCCGCCCCACTCTGCCCTGCCCCCACCCTGCCCCAGCCCACCCCACTTCACCTCGCCCCGCCCCGCCCCGCCCCGCCCCACCCCACCTCACCTCACCTCGCCCCGCCCCACCCCACCTCACCTCGCCTCGCCCCGCCCCACCCCACCCCACCTCACCCCGCCCCGCCCCGCCCCACCCCACCTCACCTCGCCCCGCCCCACCCCACCTCACCTCGCCCCGCCCCACCCCACCTCACCTCGCCTCGCCCCGCCCCACCCCACCCCACCTCACCCCGCCCCGCCCCGCCCCACCCCACCTCACCTCGCCCCACCCCACCCCACCCCGCCCCGCCCCGCCCCACCCCACCTCACCTCGCCCCGCCCCACCCCACCTCACCTCGCCCCGCCCACCCCACCTCACCTCGCCCCGCCCCACCCCACCTCACCTCGCCTCGCCCCGCCCCACCCTGCCCAGCCCACCCCACTTCACCTCGCCCCGCCCCGCCCCGCCCCGTCATGGGACTCCACGGTGGAACCGCAGCTCAACACTGAGAACTCCAGTCTGGTCACCTCCATTAAATCCAGCAGCTGCTGCTCCTCATGTTGTGGCGTCACCTGGCCAGCAGGGGGCAGTGGCAGCACCGAGGCTCACTTCTTCTTCAACCTCATCTGAAAGTCAATAAGACGCTGATCTCTTCAACCGTGGACTTGGGAGTTCATCAGGATTCACTGGCTGCTGTCTGGTGCCCAGCAGGGGACCGGGGTAGAACCGGGGCAGAACCGGGGCAGAACCGGGGCAGAACCGGGGGCAGAACCGGGCCCCCCTGCTGGGCACCGCCGTAACAGCAACAGTGAAGTGGAATTAAACAAAAGCATTAAAACCAGGAGAATGAAGAGAATAAAGTTCTACTAAAGCCAGAGATGTTCTTTTAGAACACAGTTTAACATCGACTATAACCAGTAATGATCTCATCAGTTTAACATCGACGATAACCAGTAATGATCTCATCAGTTTAACATCGACTATAACCAGTAATGATCTCATCAGTTTAACATCGACTATAACCAGTAATGATCTCAATCAGTTTAACATCGACAATAACCAGTAATGATCTCATCAGTTTAACATCGACAATAACCAGTAATGATCTCATCAGTTTAACATCGACAATAACCAGTAATGATCTCATCAGTTTAACATCGACAATAACCAGTAATGATCTCATCAGTTTAACATCGACAATAACCAGTAATGATCTCATCAGTTTAACATCGACTATAACCAGTAATGATCTCATCAGTTTAACATCGACAATAACCAGTAATGATCTCATCAGTTTAACATCGACAATAACCAGTAATGATCTCATCAGTTTAACATCGACTATAACCAGTAATGATCTCATCAGTTTAACATCGACAATAACCAGTAATGATCTCATCAGTTTAACATCGACAATAACCAGTAATGATCTCATCAGTTTAACATCGACTATAACCAGTAATGATCTCATCAGTTTAACATCGACTATAACCAGTAATGATCTCATCAGTTTAACATCGACTATAACCAGTAATGATCTCATCAGTTTAACATCGACAATAACCAGTAATGATCTCATCAGTTTAACATCGACTATAACCAGTAATGATCTCATCAGTTTAACATCGACAATAACCAGTAATGATCTCATCAGTTTAACATCGACAATAACCAGTAATGATCTCATCAGTTTAACATCGACAATAACCAGTAATGATCTCATCAGTTTAACATCGACAATAACCAGTAATGATCTCATCAGTTTAACATCGACTATAACCAGTAATGATCTCATCAGTTTAACATCGACTATAACCAGTAATGATCTCATCAGTTTAACATCGACTATAACCAGTAATGATCTCATCAGTTTAACATCGACTATAACCAGTAATGATCTCATCAGTTTAACATCGACAATAACCAGTAATGATCTCATCAGTTTAACATCGACTATAACCAGTAATGATCTCATCAGTTTAACATCGACAATAACCAGTAATGATCTCATCAGTTTAACATCGACAATAACCAGTAATGATCTCATCAGTTTAACATCGACAATAACCAGTAATGATCTCATCAGTTTAACATCGACTATAACCAGTAATGATCTCATCAGTTTAACATCGACAATAACCAGTAATGATCTCATCAGTTTAACATCGACAATAACCAGTAATGATCTCATCAGTTTAACATCGACAATAACCAGTAATGATCTCATCAGTTTAACATCGACTATAACCAGTAATGATCTCATCAGTTTAACATCGACAATAACCAGTAATGATCTCATCAGTTTAACATCGACTATAACCAGTAATGATCTCATCAGTTTAACATCGACTATAACCAGTAATGATCTCATCAGTTTAACATCGACAATAACCAGTAATGATCTCATCAGTTTAACATCGACAATAACCAGTAATGATCTCATCAGTTTAACATCGACTATAACCAGTAATGATCTCATCAGTTTAACATCGACTATAACCAGTAATGATCTCATCAGTTTAACATCGACTATAACCAGTAATGATCTCATCAGTTTAACGTCATGAGTTTGACGGATCGTCCTCATGAGTCACTGACCTCCTGAGGAATCAAACCGTGAAATGAGCGACAGTGGACCAAGTGAACAGTGTCAAGATACACTCTCCTCTGAGTGTGTGTGTGTGTGTGTGTGTGTGTGTGTGTGTGTGTGTGTGTGTGTGTGTGTGTGTGTGTGTGTGTGTGTGTGTGTGTGTGTGTGTGTGTGTGTGTGTGTGTGTGTGTGTGTGTGTGTGTGTGTGTGTGTGTGTGTGTGTGTGTGTCCGTGTTTGTACAGGCTGGTGTGATTCGTATATTGTGAACAGTGGACTGCAGCATGCACTTCTCCAGCACCGCCACTCGAGGGCGCTGTGATTGGCTGGTGAACAGGAAGTGAGCGGACACGTGCGGTATTAATCCACGTTAAAGACTCTGCGTTTTCTAGAACATGAATTCCTTGAACAATTGCCTTGAAAATTCAAGTGTTGTTTTTTTTTTTAATTGTACTTATTTAATTTGACCTGGTTTTCTATGAATTTCTATGGAATATAACTATTGATAAATGACGACTTTTTCAAATGGCCTCTTACGTCTGTCAGTGTGAGCATGACTAAATCCAGATGTGTGGAGGTTAAACTGGAACGTCAGAACAAACAGTCCCAGAGTTCCAGCCGGCTTTGTGACTCCATCACTGGCGAGAATAAAGCTTTGATCTGGACCTTTGTGACCTCAGCCTCTTCTTTACATCACCCTCAACTCTCGAAAGGCAGCGAGCGATTTGACACCAACAACATTCAACGACTTATTTTGAACCTGTTAAACGTCATGTTTGAAAGTAAGGAAACATTTTTGAGGTGAAGAATGTTTGTCAGTTTGCTTCGTTCAAACATTCAGTGACGTCTTTCAAAACTCGCCACTTCATTGTTTTTCTCCCAGTTCAAATGTTTTCAGCCTGTATGCATGAAATACCCATTTAAATCCAGTTATTACATAATCATTTATTCCTATGATCAGGTTTAATTTGGTTAGAAACATGTTTTAAAGGTTTGAGTGTTTATGGTGGTCAGGTGGTCTTGCGTGGTGGACCTGCTCCTGGTCTCTGCAGGTCTGGGATGAAGGATCTCCAGTTGCTGTTTTGATGACTTGGTAAAAAAAAAAAAATGAAGGTTTGAAATGTGACTGGACAGTCATGCGCTCTGCTGCTACAACCAATCAGAGGATGGGATTTCGTCCCACAGCCAATCAGAGGAGAGGAAGGAGAGTTCGTGCAGGACTAAAGGCTCCATTTCTGGTTTTCATGTCAGTTATGTGGTTCAAATTGAAACCGACATTCAATGTAATGTAAATGTCCGTCAATGAAACCCAGCTAGCAGGGACGTGAGCCACACACTTTATGTACCGGACTGTCAGAGTTCTATTGTCATTAAGAAATGTATCGATCCATCTTGAGCTTTATTGCATTATCATTACGTCTCAAACATAAATTATATACATTACAAATGTATTATTTATATGACACAACACCACAATGTGAGTTGAAGCTAAATTATCCATTTTTGAACAAATCAAAAAATGAAAAGTAGCTACGAAAGCCTTCCTCTTCCTTTACTGGCTGATCTTTCAAAATAAAATCCAGAAAGTCTTCACCTGAGCCTGCTTTTGCAGGTTTCTTCCTTGTCCAGGGTTTTTCTTTCCAGTTTGCTCATGTTTAATTGGTGATTTTCTCTGTCAAGTGCCTTGAAATGACGGTGTTGGATTTGACGCCAGAGATATTTAATATTGAAATTAAGTTCCATTGTTTGTAGGTTTATTAGTATGAGCTTTAACTTTGTACACAAACTGCTGCAGACCATTAAATCTTCTGAATGCTGGAGAGCCTGGCAGGGTTTCTCCTGCACACACACACACACACACACACACACACACACACACACACACACACACACACACAGGCAGAGGCTGATATGACTTGTGTTTTAGATTGCACATCAAAATAGTAGAAAGGAGGTGTGTGTGTGTGTGTGTGTGTGTGTGTGTGTGTGTGTGTGTGTGTGTGTGTGTGTGTGTGTGTGTGTGTGTGTGTGTGTGTGTGTGTGTGTGTGTGTAAAACAGTGAAGCAGATTGCAGTGTCTTTACAGTAACGGTAGTTTATTGTGTTGCCGTCCTCAACAGCTCTTTCACTCTGCAGCAGGAATGAAATGTAACATGGCACAAACACAAATACGACCACATGACTTAAAAATGTTAATCACAAAGAAAAGGAATAGAGAAAGAAAAATTCACAGTGTAAAAACAGTTTCTTACTTTTATGTTAGAAACAATTTGTTAGAATGAGCAGCAGACAGATTCCACTCAAAAACAAGACGGATTAAAAACACGTTTTACTTAATGTGACAGGACATCTGGATTTATTACACTCACACACATTTCTCACTGACTCATCACACCTCAAGTGGCCTCAGCCAATCAGAACACGAGACCTGGTCTCACTGGTCCAGGTCCCTGGTTCTGCAGCCTGCTGGAGTCCTTGGATGAGCCGTCAGGGTGGAACAGGAACAGCAGCTAGCATTAGCTAAAGCTAACCGACAAGTTCTACACAAGTCCAGCCGTTCTGGTGGGAGACGACTTCTGCTCAGTTTCCTCCAGTACTGCTGCAACACTGGAGTACTGCTGCAACACTGGAGTACTGCTGCAACACTAGAGTACTGCTGCAACACTGGAGTACTGCTGCAACACTAGAGTACTGCTGCAACACTAGAGTACTGCTGCAACACTGGAGTACTGCAGCAGGGAGTATACTCCAGTACTGCTGCAACACTGGAGTACTGCAGCAGGGAGTATACTCCAGTACTGCTGCAACACTAGAGTACTGCTGCAACACTGGAGTACTGCTGCAACACTAGAGTACTGCTGCAACACTAGAGTACTGCTGCAACACTGGAGTACTGCAGCAGGGAGTATACTCCAGTACTGCTGCAACACTGGAGTACTGCAACAGGGAGTATACTCCAGTACTGCTGCAACACTGGAGTACTGCTGCAACACTGGAGTACTGCAGCAGGGAGTATACTCCAGTACTGCTGCAACACTGGAGTACTGCTGCAACACTGGAGTACTGCAGCAGGGAGTATACTCCAGTACTGCTGCAACACTGGAGTACTGCAACAACACTGGAGTACTGCAGCAGGGAGTATACTCCAGTACTGCTGCAACACTGGAGTACTGCAGCAGGGAGTATACTCCAGTACTGCTGCAACACTGGAGTACTGCAGCAGGGAGTATACTCCAGTACTGCTGCAACACTGGAGTACTGCAACAACACTGGAGTACTGCTGCAACACTGGAGTACTGCAGCAGGGAGTATACTCCAGTACTGCTGCAACACTGGAGTACTGCAACAGGGAGTATACTCCAGTACTGCTGCAACACTGGAGTACTGCAACAACACTGGAGTACTGCAGCAGGGAGTATACTCCAGTACTGCTGCAACACTGGAGTACTGCAACAACACTGGAGTACTGCTGCAACACTGGAGTACTGCAGCAGGGAGTATACTCCAGTACTGCTGCAACACTGGAGTACTGCAACAGGGAGTATACTCCAGTACTGCTGCAACACTGGAGTACTGCTGCAACGCTGGAGTACTGCAGCAGGGAGTATACTCCAGTACTGCTGCAACACTGGAGTACTGCTGCAACACTGGAGTACTGCAGCAGGGAGTATACTCCAGTACTGCTGCAACACTGGAGTACTGCAACAACACTGGAGTACTGCAGCAGGGAGTATACTCCAGTACTGCTGCAACACTGGAGTACTGCAGCAGGGAGTATACTCCAGTACTGCTGCAACACTGGAGTACTGCAACAACACTGGAGTACTGCTGCAACACTGGAGTACTGCAGCAGGGAGTATATTCCAGTACTGCAGCAACACTGGAGTACTGCAGCAGGGAGTATACTCCAGTACTGCTGCAACACTGGAGTACTGCAGCAGGGAGTATACTCCAGTACTGCTGCAACACTGGAGTACTGCAGCAGGGAGTATACTCCAGTACTGCTGCAACACTGGAGTACTGCAGCAGGGAGTATACTCCAGTACTGCTGCAACACTGGAGTACTGCAGCAGGGAGTATACTCCAGTACTGCTGCAACACTGGAGTACTGCAACAACACTGGAGTACTGCTGCAACACTGGAGTACTGCAGCAGGGAGTATATTCCAGTACTGCAGCAACACTGGAGTACTGCAGCAGGGAGTATACTCCAGTACTGCTGCAACACTGGAGTACTGCAGCAGGGAGTATACTCCAGTACTGCAGCAACACTGGAGTACTGCAGCAGGGAGTATACTCCAGTACTGCAGCAACACTGGAGTACTGCAGCAACACTGGAGTACTGCAGCAGGGAGTATACTGGAGTACTGCTGCAACACTGGAGTACTGCTGCAGGACTGGAGTACTGCAGCAGGGAGTATACTGGAGTACTGCTGCAGGACTGGAGTAGTGCAGCAGGGAGTATACTGGAGTAATGCTCATGTGTCCCTTCATACATGAAAACAACAGATTTAGTTTGGTTAACGGTGTAAAAACATTAAAAAACAAAACAACATCAAATGAGAATCAGGATGAAAATTGTTCAGAAACCATCAAAACCTCATTTTAAAATAAATCAAAACATGGAATGAAAATAAACTGTGACGACGCCACAGGAGTGCAACATCCTGTCCACACAGGAAGTGATGGAATGAAGGGTGTGTGTGTGTGTGTGTGTGTGTGTGTGTGTGTGTGTGTGTGTGTGTGTGTGTGTGTGTGTGTGTGTGCTGCTCCCTCAGTGTGTCCAAGTTCTCGGACACTGGGAGACTTTGAGAGGGTCGGGGGGCATTGGGGGACTTTGAGGGGGTCGGACTTTGAGGGGGTTGTGGGGCATTGGGGGACTTTGAGGGGGTTGGGGGGGCATTGGGGGACTTTGAGGGGGTTGGGGGGCATTGGGGGACTTTGAGGGGGTTGGGGGGCATTGGGGGACTTTGAGGGGGTCGGGGGGGCATTGGGGGACTTTGAGAGGGTCGGGGGGCATTGGGGGACTTTGAGGGGGTCGGACTTTGAGGGGGTTGGGGGGCATTGGGGAACTTTGAGGGGGTTGGGGGGGCATTGGGGGACTTTGAGGGGGTCGGACTTTGAGGGGGTTGTGGGGCATTGGGGGACTTTGAGGGGGTTGGGGGGGCATTGGGGGACTTTGAGGGGGTTGGGGGGCATTGGGGGACTTTGAGGGGGTTGGGGGGCATTGGGGGACTTTGAGGGGGTCGGGGGGGCATTGGGGGACTTTGAGAGGGTCGGGGGGCATTGGGGGACTTTGAGGGGGTCGGACTTTGAGGGGGTTGGGGGGCATTGGGGGACTTTGAGGGGGTTGGGGGGGCATTGGGGGACTTTGAGGGGGTTGGGGGGCATTGGGAGACTTTGAGGGGGTTGGGGGGGCATTGGGGGACTTTGAGGGGGTCGGACTTTGAGGGGGTCGGGGGGGCATTGGGGGACTTTGAGGGGGTCGGACTTTGAGGGGGTCGGACTTTGAGGGGGTTGGGGGGCATTGGGGGACTTTGAGGGGGTTGGGGGGGCATTGGGGGACTTTGAGGGGGTCGGACTTTGAGGGGGTTGGGGGGTATTGGGGGACTTTGAGGGGGTCGGGGGGGCATTGGGGGACTTTGAGGGGGTCGGACTTTGAGGGGGTCGGGGGGGCATTGGGGGACTTTGAGGGGGTCGGACTTTGAGGGGGTCGGGGGGCATTGGGGGACTTTGAGGGGGTCGGACTTTGAGGGGGTCGGGGGGGCATTGGGGGACTTTGAGGGGGTTGGGGGGGCATTGGGGGACTTTGAGGGGGTTGGGGGCATTGGGGGACTTTGAGGGGGTCGGACTTTGAGGGGGTCGGGGGGGCATTGGGGGACTTTGAGGGGGTTGGGGGGGCATTGGGGGACTTTGAGGGGGTTGGGGGCATTGGGGGACTTTGAGGGGGTCGGGGGGGCATTGGGGGACTTTGAGGGGGTCGGACTTTGAGGGGGTCGGGGGGCATTGGGGGACTTTGAGGGGGTTGGGGGGGCATTGGGGGACTTTGAGGGGGTTGACTTAAGACTTTAACGGAACCGTACAGACGAGGTGGCCGAGTTGTCCAAGCTGTCCGAGCTGAGACCTCCAGATGTCCATTTCTCCGCTCCTATTTGTCTTTCTTTGATTCGGGCTCCTGTGGCCCCCCCGGGTTTCCGTCAGCCCCAGGCTGGTCTGGCTCATCCTCCTCGGGGACGGGGGGGAAGTGGGATGGGCTCAGAGTGTCTCCTTTGTTTTTGCTGAGCTTCTTGGACTTCTGGTAGAGCTCGTTGAGGTTGAACTCTCGGATGATGTTCTCCTGGAACAGAGCAGAAGGTTCTGTCACGTAACATTGAGGAGTCACAACCTCTCACATTGCACAAGGCGAATGTAAACCATCATGTCTGCAGACTCTGAACACCCACCAGGGTTCCTGCAGGTTTCTATAAGTTACATTTAAGACTTTTTTAAGACCTTTTTAAGACTCCTTCGAAGAAAATGTAATGCCCATTTCAAAGCATGATCACGGTCAGCGTATATTGGTTCTTAATTGGAACCGGATGCATTAATCTTACTTTCTTTGCAGCTTGGACATTTGCCAGACACATCCATCCATTATCTACCGCTTTATCCAGGCTGAGTCGCTGAGGCAGCAGTCAGAGCAGGGTTGCCCAGACTTCCCTCGCCCAAGACACTTCCTCCAGCTCTTCCAGTGGCACCCCAAGGTGTTCCCAAGCCATAGAGAGACATAGTCCCTCCAGGTGTCCTAGGTCTGTCCTGAGGCGTCCTACCAGAGGGACATGCCCCGAACACCTCCCTGGAAAGGCGTCCATCCCAAACAGATGCCTGAGCCTCCTCAGCTGCTCCTCTGGATGTGGAGGAGCAGCGGCTCTACTCCGCGCTCCTCCTGGTGACTGAACTCCTCACCCTCTCTCTAAGGGTGACTGAACTCCTCACCCTCTCTCTAAGGGTGACTGAGCTCCTCCCCCTCTCTCTAAGGGTGACTGAGCTCCTCACCCTATCTCTAAGGGTGACTGAGCTCCTACCCCTCTCTCTAAGGGTGACTGAGCTCCTCACCCTATCTCTAAGGGTGACTGAGCTCCTCACCCTATCTCTAAGGGTGACTGAGCTCCTCACCCTATCTCTAAGGGTGACTGAGCTCCTCACCCTATCTCTAAGGGTACGCCCAGCCACCCTACGGAGGAAGCTCATTTCAGTCACTTGTATCCGGGATCTGGTTCTTTCGGTCATGACCCATAGTTCATGACCATAGGTGAGGGGAGGAACGAAGATCGACCGGTAAATCAAGAGCTTCACTTTTTGGCTCAGCTCCTTCTTCACCACGACGGACCGATACAATGACTGCATAACTGCAGACGCTGCACCGATCCGCCTGTCGATCTCACGCTCCATCTTCCCCCCACTCGTGAACAAGACCCCAAGATACTTGAACTCCTCCACCTGGGACAAGGGCACTCCACCGACCTGGAGCGGGCAAGACACCTTTTTCCGGTCGAGAACCATGGCCTCGGATTTAGAGGTGCTGATCCTCATCCCAGCTGCTTCACACTCGGCTGTGAACCGTGTCAGTGCACGCTGAAGGTCCAGGCTTGATGGAGCCAACAGAACCACATCATCCGCAAATAGCAGAGATGAGATCCTGTGGTCCCCAAACTGGACCCCCTCTGGCCCCCGGCTGTGCCTAAAGATTCTGTCCATGTATATGATGAACAGAACCGGTGATAAAGGACAGCCCTGCCAGAGGCCAACGTGCACTGGGAACAGGTCCGACTTACTGCCGGCAATGTGAACCAAACTCCTGCTCCGGGAATACAAGGACCAAACAGCCCTCAACAAGGGGCCCCGGACTCCATACTCCCGGAGCACCCCCCACAGGACGTCCTGAGGGACACGGTCGAACGCCTTCTCCAGATCCACAAAACACATGTGGACTGGTTGGGCGAACTCCCACGAACCCTCAAGCACCTGGTGGAGGGTATAGAGCTGGTCCAGTGTTCCACCAGCAGGAGAACCTGGTGGAGGGTATAGAGCTGCTCCAGTGTTCCACCACCAGGAGAACCTGGTGGAGGGTATAGAGCTGGTCCAGTGTTCCACCATCAGGAGAACCTGGTGGAGGGTATAGAGCTGCTCCAGTGTTCCACCACCAGGAGAACCTGGTGGAGGGTATAGAGCTGGTCCAGTGTTCCACCATCAGGAGAACCTGGTGGAGGGTATAGAGCTGGTCCAGTGTTCCACCACCAGGAGAACCTGGTGGAGGGTATAGAGCTGGTCCAGTGTTCCACCACCAGGAGAACCTGGTGGAGGGTATAGAGCTGGTCCAGTGTTCCACCATCAGGAGCACCTGGTGGAGGGTATAGAGCTGGTCCAGTGTTCCACCACCAGGACGAAAACCGCATTGTTCCTCTTGGATCCGAGGTTGGACTAACGGCCGGACCCTCCTCTCCAGTACCCTGGAATAGACTTTCCCGGGGAGGCTGAGGAGTGTGAGCCCTCTGTAGTTGGAACACACCCTTCGACTCCAAGAAGGTTGGGTACTCTGAACTGCTGTTCGGTGCATAGGCCGAGACAAGAGGCAGAGATCTGTCCCCTACCCGAAGGTGAGGGGATGTGACCCTCTCATTCCCCGGGGTGAACTCCAACTTGGCGGTGGAGCTGTGGGGCAATAAGCAAGCCCACGCCAGCCCGCGCCTCACACCGCGAGTATCCAGCCCCTGTGGAGGAGCTGGGTTCCAGAGCCAAGCTGTGAGTGGAGGTGAGCCCGACTATATCTAGACGGTATCTCTCAGCCTCCCCCACAAGCTCGGGCTCCTTCCCCCCCAGCGAGGTCACGTTCCATGTCCCGAAAACCAGTCTGTGTCCGGGGATCGCGTCGTCGAGGCCCCTACCGTCGACTGCCACCCAATCCACACTGCACCCGACCCCTACGGCAGCCTCTGTGGGTGGTGGGTCCACAGGAGGATGAGGAGGAGGGGCCCGCGTCGTCCCTTCGGGCTGAGCCCAGCCGAGTCCCGCGGACCAGTCTGTGGACGGGGGGGCTGGTTGTCCTGTCATGTCCCTCCCAGGTGGTGGACGGGGGGGGTGGTTGTCCTGTCGTGTCCCTCCCAGGCGGTGGACGGGGGTGCTGGTTGTCCTGTCGTCTCCCTCCCAGACAGTGGACGGGGGGGCTGGTTGTCCTGTCATGTCCCTCCCAGGTGGTGGACGGGGGGGCTGGTTGTCCTGTCGTATCCCTCCCAGACAGTGGACGGGGGGGCTGGTTGTCCTGTCATGTCCCTCCCAGGTGGTGGACGGGGGTGCTGGTTGTCCTGTCGTCTCCCTCCCAGACAGTGGACGGGGGGGCTGGTTGTCCTGTCATGTCCCTCCCAGGTGGTGGACGGGGGGGCTGGTTGTCCTGTCGTGTCCCTCCCAGGCGGAGGACGGGGGGCGCTGGTTGTCCTGTCGTCTCCCTCCCAGACGGTGGACGGGGGGGCTGGTTGTCCTGTCGTGTCCCTCCCAGGTGGTGGACGGGGGGGCTGGTTGTCCTGTCGTGTCCCTCCCAGGCGGTGGACGGGGGTGCTGGTTGTCCTGTCGTCTCCCTCCCAGACAGTGGACGGGGGGGCTGGTTGTCCTGTCATGTCCCTCCCAGGCGTTGGACGGGGGGCGCTGGTTGTCCTGTCGTGTCCCTCCCAGACAGTGGACGGGGGGGCTGGTTGTCCTGTCGTGTCCCTCCCAGGCGGAGGACGGGGGCGCTGGTTGTCCTGTCGTCTCCCTCCCAGACGGTGGACGGGGGGGCTGGTTGTCCTGTCGTGTCCCTCCCAGGTGGTGGACGGGGGGGCTGGTTGTCCTGTCCTCCCCAGGCGGAGGACAGGGGTGAAGGTGATGTTATTAACAGTGTCCACAGGAAGCTTCAGGAGCTCCCGCATGAATCCTCACAGCGATGTTCCCACGTTTTCCTCCTCGTGTTCTGGAAGTCCCGCGAAGACGAGGTTGTCTCTCATGCTTCTGCTTTGAAGGTCCAGGATGGACTCCTTCATCTTCTTGTTCTGCTGGTTCAGTCCTTCAGTCCCTGGTTCAGCAGGTCCACCTCGTGTCTCAGTCCCTGGTTCAGCAGGTCCACCTCGTCTCTCAGTCCCTGGTTCAGCAGGTCCACCTCATCTCTCAGTCCCTGGTTCAGCAGGTCCACCTCATCTCTCAGTCCCTGGTTCAGCAGGTCCACCTCATCTCTCAGTCCCTGGTTCAGCAGGTCCACCTCATCTCTCAGCTCCTGGTTCTCTGCTGTCAGGTCCGCTACCTGTTGTTGGCTGAATTCCAGCGAGTCCCGAAGAGCTTGAAACTCAGGGTGGAGCTCCTCCACCAGGGTGGAGCTCCTCCACCAGGGCGAGACGGACATTGAAGCTGGACAGCTTGGTGTTGATGCTGTCCAGGATGTCCTCCAACTGATTGTAGGTGAAGGAGCTGCTGTTGGAGAGCTTTCATCATGGCTCCTCTTCAAGATGACGTCTGATTTCAGTTTCAGCCAGCCGGTTTTCATTTGCACCTCATATTCAAAACACCCAGACTGCAGTGTTCTATCTGGCCCCCCCACATCTCCAGACGACAGTGTTCCACCCGGCCCCCCCACATCTCCAGACGGCAGTGTTCCACCTGGCCCCCCCACATCTCCAGACGGCAGTGTTCCACCTCGCCTCCCCACATCTCCAGACTGCAGTGTTCCACCTGGCCCCCCCACATCTCCAGACGGCAGTGTTCCACCTGGCCCCCCCACATCTCCAGACGGCAGTGTTCCACCTCGCCTCCCCACATCTCCAGACTGCAGTGTTCCACCTGGCCCCCCCACATCTCCAGACGGCAGTGTTCCACCTCGCCCCCCCACATCTCCAGACTGCAGTGTTCCACCTGGCCCCCCCACATCTCCAGACGGCAGTGTTCCACCTCGCCCCCCCACATCTCCAGACTGCAGTGTTCCATCTGGCCTCCCCCCCCACATCTCCAGACGACAGTGTTCCACCTCGCCCCCCCACATCTCCAGACTGCAGTGTTCCACCTGCCTCCCCCCAAAACATCTCCAGACGACAGTGTTCCACCTCGCCCCCCCACATCTCCAGACTACAGTGATCCACCTGGCCCCCCCACATCTCCAGACGGCAGTGTTCCACCTCGCCCCCCCACATCTCCAGACTGCAGTGTTCCACCTGGCCCCCCCACATCTCCAGACGGCAGTGTTCCACCTCGCCCCCCCACATCTCTAGACGGCAGTGTTCCACCTCGCCCCCCCACATGCTCGCCCCCCCACATGCTCGCCCCCCCACATCTCCAGACGGCAGTGTTCCACCTGGCCCCCCCACATCTCCAGACGGCAGTGTTCCACCTCGCCTCCCCACATCTCCAGACTGCAGTGTTCCACCTGGCCCCCCCACATCTCCAGACGGCAGTGTTCCACCTCGCCTCCCCACATCTCCAGACTGCAGTGTTCCACCTGGCCCCCCCACATCTCCAGACTGCAGTGTTCCACCTGGCCCCCCCACATCTCCAGACGGCAGTGTTCCACCTGGCCCCCCCACATCTCCAGACGGCAGTGTTCCACCTCGCCCCCCCACATCTCCAGACGGCAGTGTTCCACCTCGCCCCCCCACATCTCCAGACTGCAGTGTTCCATCTGGCCTCCCCCCCCACATCTCCAGACGACAGTGTTCCACCTCGCCCCCCCACATCTCCAGACTGCAGTGTTCCACCTGCCTCCCCCCCACATCTCCAGACGACAGTGTTCCACCTCGCCCCCCCACATCTCCAGACTACAGTGATCCACCTGGCCCCCCCACATCTCCAGACGGCAGTGTTCCACCTCGCCCCCCCACATCTCCAGACGGCAGTGTTCCACCTCGCCCCCCCACATCTCCAGACTGCAGTGTTCCACCTGGCCCCCCCACATCTCCAGACGGCAGTGTTCCACCTCGCCCCCCCACATCTCTAGACGGCAGTGTTCCACCTCGCCCCCCCACATGCTCGCCCCCCCACATGCTCGCCCCCCCACATCTCCAGACGGCAGTGTTCCACCTGGCCCCCCCACATCTCCAGACGGCAGTGTTCCACCTGGCCCCCCCACATCTCCAGACGGCAGTGTTCCACCTCGCCTCCCCACATCTCCAGACTGCAGTGTTCCACCTGGCCCCCCCACATCTCCAGACGGCAGTGTTCCACCTCGCCTCCCCACATCTCCAGACTGCAGTGTTCCACCTGGCCCCCCCACATCTCCAGACGGCAGTGTTCCACCTCGCCCCCCCACATCTCCAGACGGCAGTGTTCCACCTCGCCCCCCCACATCTCCAGACTGCAGTGTTCCATCTGGCCTCCCCCCCCACATCTCCAGACGACAGTGTTCCACCTCGCCCCCCCACATCTCCAGACTGCAGTGTTCCACCTGCCTCCCCCCCACATCTCCAGACGGCAGTGTTCCACCTCGCCCCCCCACATCTCCAGACGGCAGTGTTCCACCTCGCCCCCCCACATCTCCAGACTGCAGTGTTCCACCTCGCCCCCCCACATCTCCAGACGGCAGTGTTCCACCTCGCCCCCCCACATCTCCAGACTGCAGTGTTCCACCTGGCCCCCCCACATCTCCAGACGGCAGTGTTCCACCTCGCCCCCCCACATCTCTAGACGGCAGTGTTCCACCTCGCCCCCCCACATGCTCGCCCCCCCACATGCTCGCCCCCCCACATCTCCAGACGGCAGTGTTCCACCTGGCCCCCCCACATCTCCAGACGGCAGTGTTCCACCTCGCCTCCCCACATCTCCAGACTGCAGTGTTCCACCTGGCCCCCCCACATCTCCAGACGGCAGTGTTCCACCTGGCCCCCCCACATCTCCAGACGGCAGTGTTCCACCTCGCCTCCCCACATCTCCAGACTGCAGTGTTCCACCTGGCCCCCCCACATCTCCAGACGGCAGTGTTCCACCTGGCCCCCCCACATCTCCAGACGGCAGTGTTCCACCTCGCCCCCCCACATCTCCAGACGGCAGTGTTCCACCTGCCTCCCCCCCACATCTCCAGACGGCAGTGTTCCACCTGGCCCCCCCACATCTCCAGACGGCAGTGTTCCACCTCGCCTCCCCACATCTCCAGACTGCAGTGTTCCACCTGGCCCCCCCACATCTCCAGACGGCAGTGTTCCACCTGGCCCCCCCACATCTCCAGACGGCAGTGTTCCACCTCGCCTCCCCACATCTCCAGACTGCAGTGTTCCACCTGGCCCCCCCACATCTCCAGACGGCAGTGTTCCACCTGGCCCCCCCACATCTCCAGACGGCAGTGTTCCACCTCGCCCCCCCACATCTCCAGACGGCAGTGTTCCACCTCGCCCCCCCACATCTCCAGACTGCAGTGTTCCATCTGGCCTCCCCCCCCACATCTCCAGACGACAGTGTTCCACCTCGCCCCCCCACATCTCCAGACGGCAGTGTTCCACCTCGCCCCCCCACATCTCCAGACTGCAGTGTTCCATCTGGCCTCCCCCCCCACATCTCCAGACGGCAGTGTTCCACCTCGCCCCCCCACATCTCCAGACTGCAGTGTTCCACCTGCCTCCCCCCCACATCTCCAGACGACAGTGTTCCACCTCGCCCCCCCACATCTCCAGACTACAGTGATCCACCTGGCCCCCCCACATCTCCAGACGGCAGTGTTCCACCTCGCCCCCCCACATCTCCAGACGGCAGTGTTCCACCTGGCCCCCCCACATCTCCAGACGGCAGTGTTCCACCTCGCCCCCCCACATGCTCGCCCCCCCACATCTCCAGACTACAGTGTTCCACCTGGCCCCCCCACATCTCCAGACTGCAGTGTTCCACCTCGCCCCCCCACATCCTCACCCCCCCACATCTCTAGACTCTGCCATCACTGACATCCTGGTCCCCTCATCTGTCACCCCCCACTGCAGCACCCTCATCACTCAACTCCTGAACACACTGCAACTGATTCATGGTGAACGTGATTCATTCACCACTGGATCATGGTTCTGATCCAGGTCTCTGGCTCCTGGTTCAACACCACACTGGATCATGGTTCTGATCCAGGTCTCTGGCTCCTGGTTCAACACCACACTGGATCATGGTTCTGATCCAGGTCTCTGGCTCCTGGTTCAACACCACACTGGATCATGGTTCTGATCCAGGTCTCTGGCTCCTGGTTCAACACCACACTGGATCATGGTTCTGATCCAGGTCTCTGGCTCCTGGTTCAACACCACACTGGATCATGGTTCTGATCCAGGTCTCTGGCTCCTGGTTCAACACCACACTGGATCATGGTTCTGATCCAGGTCTCTGGCTCCTGGTTCAACACCACACTGGATCATGGTTCCGATCCAGGTCTCTGGCTCCTGGTTCAACACCACACTGGATCATGGTTCCGATCCAGGTCTCTGGCTCCTGGTTCAACACCACACTGGATCATGGTTCTGATCCAGGTCTCTGGCTCCTGGTTCAACACCACACTGGATCATGGTTCCGATCCAGGTCTCTGGCTCCTGGTTCAACACCACACTGGATCATGGTTCCGATCCAGGTCTCTGGCTCCTGGTTCAACACCACACTGGATCATGGTTCTGATCCAGGTCTCTGGCTCCTGGTTCAACACCACACTGGATCATGGTTCTGATCCAGGTCTCTGGCTCCTGGTTCAACACCACATCACCATGATAGGCCAACAGCTTCAGGAGTGACTCTCTCATGTCCAGTACTCAGTTACAGGTACTTTAAACTACTACTACTGATACCACCTCCTCCTCTCACCTCAGTGAAGCTCCAGGACACCGCACGGCCCTTTTTGTCCACCTGGGGGCGTCGCAGCACCTCCTTCCCCCCCTGGAACAGCACCAAGGAGGGCAGCTGCTTGGACAGGGGAGAGGCAGACACCTTGTACCTGCAGAGAGAACAGCTGTGAGGAGCAGCTGAGAGAACAGCTGAGGTGAGCAGCTGAGAGAACAGCTGTGAGGAGCAGCTGAGAGAACAGTTGAGGAGAACAGCTGAGAGAACAGCTGAGCAGAGCCTAACTAAAACAGAGATAAATAGAACCAACCTCTTAGAAACTTCTCCATAACGTCCAATGTCCACTTTCCCAAACTTCAGCCCAGCACAGTTATACCTGTAGAAGAGGAGCAGTGAGGAGGAGCAGAGAGGAGAAGAGAGAAGTAGGAGGAGCAGTGAGGAGGAGGAGCAGAGAGGAGGAGGAGTAGTGAGGAGGAGGAGCAGAGAGGAGGAGAAGAGAAAAGTAGGAGGAGAGAGAAGTAGGAGGAGGAGCAGAGAGGAGGAGAAGAGAAAAGTAGGAGGAGAGAGAAGTAGGAGGAGGAGCAGAGAGGAGGAGAAGAGAAAAGTAGGAGGAGGAGAGAGGAGGAGAGAGAAGTAGGAGGAGGAGCAGTGAGGAGGAGGAGGAGCAGAGAGGAGGAGGAGCAGAGAGGAGGGAGGAGCAGGAGTCTTACTTCAGAGACAGATCTGCGTAGACTGAGGCGAAAGACTGACACTCCGGAGACCAGTTAGCAAAAAACTCCACGATCCACGTCACACGTCCGTCCCTGTCCAACTCGTCCTGAAGATCAGAGCAGGGACATCATCATCATCATCATCATCGTCATTATCATCATCATCATCGTCATCATCATCATTATCGTCATTATCGTCATCATAATCATTATCGTCATCATCGTCATTATCGTCATCATCGTCAGTAGCGTCATTATCGTCATCATCAATCATCTTCATCATTATCGTCGTCGTCATCATCATCATCATCATCATCGTCGTCATCATCGTCGTCATCATCGTTATCATTGTCATCTTCGTTGTTGTCGTCGTCGTCGTCGTCGTCGTCGTCATCATCATCGCCATCATCATCGTCGTCATCATTGTCATCTTCCTCATCATCATCGTCGTCATCATTGTCATCTTCGTCATCATCATCATTGTCATCTTCATCATCATCGCCGTCATCGTCATCATCATCGTCATCATTATTGTCATCGTCATCATCGTCGTCATCATTGTCATCTTCGTCATCATCATCATTGTCGTCGTCATCATCGTCGTTGTCATCATTGTCATCTTCGTCATCATCATCATTGTCATCATCGCCATCATCATCGTCGTCATCATTGTCATCTTCGTCATTGTCATCGTCGTCATCATTGTCATCTTCGTCATCATCATCATTGTCATCTTCATCATCATCGCCGTCATCGTCATCATCATCGTCATCGTCATCAACATCGTCATCATCATCGTCGTCATCAGTCATCTTCGTCATCGTCATCATCATCGTCGTCATCATTGTCATCTTCGTCATCATCATCATTGTCATCTTCATCATCATCATCATTGTCTTCGTCATCATCGTCGTTGCCATCATCACCGTCGTCGTCATCATTGTCATCTTCGTCATCGTCATCATCTTCGTCATCATCATCATTGTCGTCGTCATCATTGTCATCTTCGTCATCGTCGTCATTATTGTCATCTTCGTTGTCATCATCACAGAAACACATTTCCAGTTTTTACTCACATCGATAGTTTTGTCGCTGAAGTATTTGATGTATTCTGGTCCCATGTAGAGAGGAGGCTTACATGTCATCAGAAACACTGAAACACACACACACACACACACACACACACACACACACACACACACACACACACACACACACACACACACACACACACACACACACACACACACACACACACACACACACACACACACACACACACACACACGCACACACACACACACACACACCGTAACTTGTGGTTTTCTAACATTGTGTCTTCACACTGTATGAGAGGACAATGTAGAATCAATTCAAATCAACGTTATTCTACCGCAGCACAAACAGCAGTCACTGCTCGGTGTCTTTAACAGAGACACAGCAAACTCACAGAGCAACAGTGGAGGAAAAACTGTCTCACAGGAAGAACTGTTTGCAGAAACCAGACTCTACCCCGTTTACACCACAACGTTTCACATGACGACACCTAACCCCATAAAAAGGAGAGTTTCCACTGCAGCAGCGGACACAGGGACAACAATGTAGTTAGTCTGCCAGGCCACATGGGGGCGCTGTTGCTTGATTTTGTAATGAAAGCACACAGACGTGTGCAGAGAAGAAAAGGCTATAAACATGAAGAAAATGGACAGAAGCCGACATCCTAGTGGACTGATGAGGCATCGGAGGCTGTCAGGGAGAGTCTCAACTCTAAACTACTGACGTGGAGGATAAAGTAGAACTCTGACCGTGATAATCCCACTGCTGGTCGCCATGTTTGTTTTCTAGGGATGGAGGGAGGGAGGGAGGGAGGGAGGGGGGAGTGGTGCAGGTGCAGTATAGGCTAAACATCCTCCGTCAGTCTCTGCAGGAGGGATTAGTGGCCGTGGAACAAACTTTACACCTTGAGAGTCAAAACTTTGTGGATACAGTGCATCTGCACACTGGGGCCGTGGAACCAACCCCCCAAAGGTGAAGAAGGTTTGGTGACAGACTGGTAATGGTTGTGGTGTGAACCAACCCCCCAAAGGTGAAGAAGGTTTGGTGACAGACGTAATGGTTGTGGTGTGAACCAACCCCCCAAAGGTGAAGAAGGTTTGGTGATAGACGTAATGGTTGTGGTGTGAACCAACCCCCCAAAGGTGAAGAAGGTTTGGTGATAGACTGGTAATGGTTGTGGTGTGAACCAACCCCCCAAAGGTGAAGAAGGTTTGGTGATAGACGTAATGGTTGTGGTGTGAACCAACCCCCCAAAGGTGAAGAAGGTTTGGTGACAGACGTAATGGTTGTGGTGTGAACCAACCCCCCAAAGGTGAAGAAGGTTTGGTGATAGACGTAATGGTTGTGGTGTGAACCAACCCCCCAAAGGTAAAGAAGGTTTGGTGATAGACGTAATGGTTGTGGTGTGAACCAACCCCCCAAAGGTGAAGAAGGTTTGGTGACAGACTGGTAATGGTTGTGGTGTGAACCAACCCCCCAAAGGTGAAGAAGGTTTGGTGATAAACGTAATGGTTGTGGTGTGAACCAACCCCCCAAAGGTGAAGAAGGTTTGGTGATAGACGTAATGGTTGTGGTGTGAACCAACCCCCCAAAGGTAAAGAAGGTTTGGTGATAGACGTAATGGTTGTGGTGTGAACCAACCCCCCAAAGGTGAAGAAGGTTTGGTGACAGACTGGTAATGGTTGTGGTGTGAACCAACCCCCCAAAGGTGAAGAAGGTTTGGTGACAGACGTAATGGTTGTGGTGTGAACCAACCCCCCAAAGGTGAAGAAGGTTTGGTGACAGACTGGTAATGGTTGTGGTGTGAACCAACCCCCCAAAGGTGAAGAAGGTTTGGTGACAGACTGGTAATGGTTGTGGTGTGAACCAACCCCCCAAAGGTGAAGAAGGTTTGGTGACAGACTGGTAATGGTTGTGGTGTGAACCAACCCCCCAAAGGTGAAGAAGGTTTGGTGATAGACGTAATGGTTGTGGTGTGAACCAACCCCCCAAAGGTGAAGAAGGTTTGGTGACAGATTGGTAATGGTTGTGGTGTGAACCAACCCCCCAAAGGTGAAGAAGGTTTGGTGACAGACTGGTAATGGTTGTGGTGTGAACCAACCCCCCAAAGGTGAAGAAGGTTTGGTGATAGACGTAATGGTTGTGGTGTGAACCAACCCCCCAAAGGTGAAGAAGGTTTGGTGACAGATTGGTAATGGTTGTGGTGTGAACCAACCCCCCAAAGGTGAAGAAGGTTTGGTGACAGACTGGTAATGGTTGTGGTGTGAACCAACCCCCCAAAGGTGAAGAAGGTTTGGTGATAGACTGGTAATGGTTGTGGTGTGAACCAACCCCCCAAAGGTGAAGAAGGTTTGGTGATAAACGTAATGGTTGTGGTGTGAACCAACCTCCCAAAGGTGAAGAAGGTTTGGTGACAGACTGGTAATGGTTGTGGTGTGAACCAACCCCCCAAAGGTAAAGAAGGTTTGGTGACAGACTGGTAATGGTTGTGGTGTGAACCAACCCCCCAAAGGTGAAGAAGGTTTGGTGACAGACTGGTAATGGTTGTGGTGTGAACCAACCCCCCAAAGGTGAAGAAGGTTTGGTGACAGACGTAATGGTTGTGGTGTGAACCAACCCCCCAAAGGTGAAGAAGGTTTGGTGACAGACTGGTAATGGTTGTGGTGTGAACCAACCCCCCAAAGGTGAAGAAGGTTTGGTGACAGACTGGTAATGGTTGTGGTGTGAACCAACCCCCCAAAGGTAAAGAAGGTTTGGTGACAGACTGGTAATGGTTGTGGTGTGAACCAACCCCCCAAAGGTAAAGAAGGTTTGGTGATAAACGTAATGGTTGTGGTGTGAACCAACCCCCCAAAGGTGAAGAAGGTTTGGTGACAGACTGGTAATGGTTGTGGTGTGAACCAACCCCCCAAAGGTGAAGAAGGTTTGGTGATAAACGTAATGGTTGTGGTGTGAACCAACCTCCCAAAGGTGAAGAAGGTTTGGTGATAAACGTAATGGTTGTGGTGTGAACCAACCCCCCAAAGGTGAAGAAGGTTTGGTGATAAACGTAATGGTTGTGGTGTGAACCAACCTCCCAAAGGTGAAGAAGGTTTGGTGATAAACGTAATGGTTGTGGTGTGAACCAACCCCCCAAAGGTGAAGAAGGTTTGGTGATAAACGTAATGGTTGTGGTGTGAACCAACCTCCCAAAGGTGAAGAAGGTTTGGTGACAGACTGGTAATGGTTGTGGTGTGAACCAACCCCCCAAAGGTGAAGAAGGTTTGGTGACAGACTGGTAATGGTTGTGGTGTGAACCAACCCCCCAAAGGTGAAGAAGGTTTGGTGATAAACGTAATGGTTGTGGTGTGAACCAACCTCCCAAAGGTGAAGAAGGTTTGGTGATAAACGTAATGGTTGTGGTGTGAACCAACCCCCCAAAGGTGAAGAAGGTTTGGTGATAAACGTAATGGTTGTGGTGTGAACCAACCTCCCAAAGGTGAAGAAGGTTTGGTGATAAACGTAATGGTTGTGGTGTGAACCAACCTCCCAAAGGTGAAGAAGGTTTGGTGATAAACGTAATGGTTGTGGTGTGAACCAACCCCCCAAAGGTGAAGAAGGTTTGGTGACAGACTGGTAATGGTTGTGGTGTGAACCAACCCCCCAAAGGTGAAGAAGGTTTGGTGACAGACGTAATGGTTGTGGTGTGAACCAACCCCCCAAAGGTGAAGAAGGTTTGGTGACAGACTGGTAATGGTTGTGGTGTGAACCAACCCCCCAAAGGTGAAGAAGGTTTGGTGATAGACTGGTAATGGTTGTGGTGTGAACCAACCCCCCAAAGGTGAAGAAGGTTTGGTGATAAACGTAATGGTTGTGGTGTGAACCAACCTCCCAAAGGTGAAGAAGGTTTGGTGATAAACGTAATGGTTGTGGTGTGAACCAACCCCCCAAAGGTGAAGAAGGTTTGGTGACAGACTGGTAATGGTTGTGGTGTGAACCAACCCCCCAAAGGTGAAGAAGGTTTGGTGATAGACTGGTAATGGTTGTGGTGTGAACCAACCCCCCAAAGGTGAAGAAGGTTTGGTGACAGACTGGTAATGGTTGTGGTGTGAACCAACCCCCCAAAGGTGAAGAAGGTTTGGTGACAGACTGGTATTGGTTGTGGTGTGAACCAACCCCCCAAAGGTGAAGAAGGTTTGGTGACAGACTGGTAATGGTTGTGGTGTGAACCAACCCCCCAAAGGTGAAGAAGGTTTGGTGATAGACTGGTAATGGTTGTGGTGTGAACCAACCCCCCAAAGGTGAAGAAGGTTTGGTGACAGACGTAATGGTTGTGGTGTGAACCAACCCCCCAAAGGTGAAGAAGGTTTGGTGACAGACTGGTAATGGTTGTGGTGTGAACCAACCCCCCAAAGGTGAAGAAGGTTTGGTGACAGACGTAATGGTTGTGGTGTGAACCAACCCCCCAAAGGTGAAGAAGGTTTGGTGACAGACTGGTAATGGTTGTGGTGTGAACCAACCCCCCAAAGGTGAAGAAGGTTTGGTGACAGACTGGTAATGGTTGTGGTGTGAACCAACCCCCCAAAGGTGAAGAAGGTTTGGTGACAGACTGGTAATGGTTGTGGTGTGAACCAACCCCCCAAAGGTGAAGAAGGTTTGGTGACAGACTGGTAATGGTTGTGGTGTGAACCAACCCCCCAAAGGTGAAGAAGGTTTGGTGATAGACTGGTAATGGTTGTGGTGTGAACCAACCCCCCAAAGGTGAAGAAGGTTTGGTGACAGACTGGTAATGGTTGTGGTGTGAACCAACCCCCCAAAGGTAAAGAAGGTTTGGTGATAGACTGGTAATGGTTGTGGTGTGAACCAACCCCCCAAAGGTGAAGAAGGTTTGGTGACAGACTGGTAATGGTTGTGGTGTGAACCAACCCCCCAAAGGTAAAGAAGGTTTGGTGATAGACTGGTAATGGTTGTGGTGTGAACCAACCCCCCAAAGGTGAAGAAGGTTTGGTGACAGACTGGTAATGGTTGTGGTGTGAACCAACCCCCCAAAGGTGAAGAAGGTTTGGTGACAGACTGGTAATGGTTGTGGTGTGAACCAACCCCCCAAAGGTAAAGAAGGTTTGGTGATAAACGTAATGGTTGTGGTGTGAACCAACCCCCCAAAGGTGAAGAAGGTTTGGTGACAGACTGGTAATGGTTGTGGTGTGAACCAACCCCCCAAAGGTGAAGAAGGTTTGGTGATAAACGTAATGGTTGTGGTGTGAACCAACCCCCCAAAGGTGAAGAAGGTTTGGTGATAGACTGGTAATGGTTGTGGTGTGAACCAACCCCCCAAAGGTGAAGAAGGTTTGGTGATAAACGTAATGGTTGTGGTGTGAACCAACCTCCCAAAGGTGAAGAAGGTTTGGTGATAAACGTAATGGTTGTGGTGTGAACCAACCCCCCAAAGGTGAAGAAGGTTTGGTGACAGACTGGTAATGGTTGTGGTGTGAACCAACCCCCCAAAGGTGAAGAAGGTTTGGTGATAGACTGGTAATGGTTGTGGTGTGAACCAACCCCCCAAAGGTGAAGAAGGTTTGGTGATAAACGTAATGGTTGTGGTGTGAACCAACCTCCCAAAGGTGAAGAAGGTTTGGTGACAGACTGGTAATGGTTGTGGTGTGAACCAACCCCCCAAAGGTGAAGAAGGTTTGGTGATAGACTGGTAATGGTTGTGGTGTGAACCAACCCCCCAAAGGTGAAGAAGGTTTGGTGATAAACGTAATGGTTGTGGTGTGAACCAACCTCCCAAAGGTGAAGAAGGTTTGGTGATAAACGTAATGGTTGTGGTGTGAACCAACCCCCCAAAGGTGAAGAAGGTTTGGTGATAGACTGGTAATGGTTGTGGTGTGAACCAACCCCCCAAAGGTGAAGAAGGTTTGGTGATAAACGTAATGGTTGTGGTGTGAACCAACCTCCCAAAGGTGAAGAAGGTTTGGTGATAAACGTAATGGTTGTGGTGTGAACCAACCCCCCAAAGGTGAAGAAGGTTTGGTGATAGACTGGTAATGGTTGTGGTGTGAACCAACCCCCCAAAGGTGAAGAAGGTTTGGTGATAAACGTAATGGTTGTGGTGTGAACCAACCCCCCAAAGGTGAAGAAGGTTTGGTGACAGACTGGTAATGGTTGTGGTGTGAACCAACCCCCCAAAGGTGAAGAAGGTTTGGTGACACACTGGTAATGGTTGTGGTGTGAACCAACCCCCCAAAGGTGAAGAAGGTTTGGTGACAGACTGGTAATGGTTGTGGTGTGAACCAACCCCCCAAAGGTAAAGAAGGTTTGGTGATAGACTGGTAATGGTTGTGGTGTGAACCAACCCCCCAAAGGTGAAGAAGGTTTGGTGACAGACTGGTAATGGTTGTGGTGTGAACCAACCCCCCAAAGGTGAAGAAGGTTTGGTGACACACTGGTAATGGTTGTGGTGTGAACCAACCCCCCAAAGGTGAAGAAGGTTTGGTGACAGACTGGTAATGGTTGTGGTGTGAACCAACCCCCCAAAGGTAAAGAAGGTTTGGTGACAGACTGGTAATGGTTGTGGTGTGAACCAACCCCCCAAAGGTAAAGAAGGTTTGGTGATAAACGTAATGGTTGTGGTGTGAACCAACCCCCCAAAGGTGAAGAAGGTTTGGTGACAGACTGGTAATGGTTGTGGTGTGAACCAACCCCCCAAAGGTGAAGAAGGTTTGGTGATAAACGTAATGGTTGTGGTGTGAACCAACCCCCCAAAGGTGAAGAAGGTTTGGTGATAGACTGGTAATGGTTGTGGTGTGAACCAACCCCCCAAAGGTGAAGAAGGTTTGGTGACAGACTGGTAATGGTTGTGGTGTGAACCAACCCCCCAAAGGTAAAGAAGGTTTGGTGACAGACTGGTAATGGTTGTGGTGTGAACCAACCCCCCAAAGGTAAAGAAGGTTTGGTGATAAACGTAATGGTTGTGGTGTGAACCAACCCCCCAAAGGTGAAGAAGGTTTGGTG